>NC_072731.1:230757268-231057856 GCF_026930045.1 Uloborus diversus | reverse complement strand
GGTTAGAGCGATGTTTAATTGATGGTTTCTTGCCAATTAAATGCTTAAATAATTTTTTTAGTAGTTTCAAGTTACATATAAGCCACCTGTAGACATCATTTGACGAATATCGATAGTTTTTACTTGTGAATCGGGTTTAAAATTCGGCAAAACATAGAATATGTGGAATACAAGTGTGTTTTCTAGAGTTACACTCTTCTTATTGTTATTTCTTTTTCTTTGGGTGGAGGGGAACAGCTCCGCCATTTGAGAGGGTCTGGAAAGACATTGCCCCCCTCCCCCGCTTTCGGAAAATTGCTGTATTTCTATAAATTTCGCGCAGTTTTTTTGTCTTTCGATGCAATATGCAGTGACTGTATATGATTTAACCCCCCCCCCCCCTTTGCAGAAAAGTTTGAAATAACGGGACGAGGGAGGTATATTTTTTTAAATCCTGTTTAAAGCTTTCTAAGAATTTGATTATAATTATTTTCTTCGGGCGAGATTTTTTTTATTTTTTTTTAATGGTATAAGTAATTTTTTGTTTTGGGGAAGGAGAATTTTTCACTTTTCTCGATTGTGATGCTTGTTTGCATTGAAATTATTTTTTTTTTTCGAATGGGAGGGGGGGATGTTAGGTTACATTGTCCTTATTCTATTGCGAGTTTGATTGGGATATTTTAGTTTAAAAGTTTTTCTTCTGCGAGAACACACACGTAGTTTAAGTTAAACTCCAATTGAGCTCTATTCCGAATAGGAATAAAAACTATAGCTTGAAGAAATTGATAAAATTCCCATTGAACCTAGAAAAAAACTAATATGTATATCCTTGTCCCCCCCCCCCAAAGAGCAATTACTTAAAACTACGAGCAGCAAGAAGAAATATCCCCTCCCCCCGAAGAAAAAAAGAATTTAATTGAACTATGCATTGCAAATAGTAGAACAAACTGAAATTTTCAACGTATATTTATGTATATTGATATAAAAAATATGTATAACAAGTACAGTAAAGTAAAAATCCCCCGCCTCGGAATACAAAAAAAAAAAAAAAAAAAAAGATTAAAATACTCGTGACAATTTGAAGAAAACACGCAATTCTCCCTTTCCCCCAAAGAGCCCGAAGGAATGGAGTTTCATTAAAATATGCATTATTACTGGAACAAATGCAGAAAAATCCTCCCCCCTCCAGGTATCGCTGATTAGGCTGACATGGTCTCTCGTCTTCTAAAAAAAAGAATGCATACAATTCAATTAAAACTACTCCTCTTCCTAAAAAAAATAATAATAATAATTAAATTTCGCTCTAAACTTTAAAAGAAAAATCTCCCCCCCCCCCCCAAGTCATGATATTTCAAATTTCCTAGAGGGGTACGTGCAAAAAGGAAATAGTCAATGTACGAATATGTTGCGTCGAAAAACAGCAAAAATTACGCCAAATTTATTGAAATACAGTTATTTTCCAAAAGGCATGAGGGGGGGCAATACCTCTCCTGACCCTCTCAAATGTCGGACCTGTCCCCCTCCCCCCCCCAACGGAAAAAGAATTAACAATAAGAATAATGTATAACTCTAGAAAACACACTTGTATTTCATATAATTCTATGTTTTGCCGAATTTTAACCCGATTCACATGTAAAAAACTATCGATACTCGTCAAATGATGTCTACAGGTGGCTTATATGCAACTTGAAACCACTAAAAAAATTATTTAGACCATTTAATTGCCAAAAAAACCATCAATTAAACATCGCTCTAACCCTATTCCTACGAAGATCCTATGCTGATTCTCCCTTAGCAACGCGCATAGCAACGGCATGATTGGAAATTTCCCCGTGTTTCTGGCAACCACTGACGTCACACTAAACGTGTCTATTAAAGTGTTTTCTTGCTCGTTAAAGCACTATTATAATGTATTTTTGTTCTTTCAAGTTCCATATAGTTTTTCTCCAATTTTAGATCACAGACACTAATAAAAACAATACCGTTCTTTGCATGTGAAAGTACAGGTCTCTATTTTTCCGTTACAGGTACGTCGTTTGCCTTGGCGACTTTTTTACTTTCACTACCTAAGCAAAAATAAAAAAAATACTTTTACATTGTCACCATGTTTGCTTCTCTTTTTCTGATTTAACCTTTCAATGAGAAGCCGACTCTCGTCTGTCTCTCTCCATCTCTCTCTCTCTCTCTCTATATATATATATATATATATATATATAGAGAGAGAGAGAGAGATGGATATATATATATATATATATATATATATATATATATATATATATATATTATATATATATATATATATATATATATATATATATATATATATATATCAGGGTTAGTAAAAAAACCGTTTTTTTTTTCAAAAAAAAAAACAAAAAAAACCGTTTTTTTTGGTTTTAAACCAGATTTTTTTGGTTTAAATACTATTTGCGAGAAAAACAATTAATTTTCGGAAGGTAATTAAGGTTCCATGTAATTAACAGTTATTCAATAGTCACATTATACCTAATTTCTTGAATAATTAAAGAGATTAGAACAAAATCTTGTAACTAAATTAAATAATTAAAAAAACTTTCTGCGGGGAAATATTGATTGAAATGTTTGACTTGATTATATGCATGTATATATAGACCCTTTATGATACGAAATACTGGCTTCATTTTTTATTTCATCAAATGAAAGCCAGATTAGGTCTTTTTTTCTACCAGAATTAGACATTCTTTTTAAAACAATATGAGTAAGTAACTTGTGTAAACTGCACAGGTTAGCTAAGGCAAAGCAAATACCAAAATTCCAATTCCAATGAACAAAAGGGGGGGGGGGGAAACTAAGAAGTATCTGCACCCAATAGTCATAAAGCAGCATAAGTGTATAGCCAATCAACATCTTTTGAGCACACAGAATCCAAAAAAAAAAAAAACTCCAATGGAGAATGTAGTTTATATGTGAAGATTTATATATTTCTCAATTAATTTTTACACATACATTTGCATTTTGTTCTAGGAATTTAAAAATTTGTCTTTTAATATTCCTACATTATAATATAAGGAACTATTATGTATCATAATATGAAGTATAAACTTTTTTTTAAAATTTGATTCAAAAAATATTATTTGTGTTCACCTGCTGAACAAATCTTAATTTTTAGGTGCAAACAATTAAGTTAGACAGTTGATTACCTTACAAGTCAAAGTTAAAATTCCAGGAAAGTGCAAAATAAATGGGCAAAAATGTCACACCCCTGCAACAGGAGTGAGCAATATAATGGATTGCATCTACAATAAAAGATTCAATCCTTAGTAAATCTTAACTAATCATGCAAATTAAGCATAATGATGGAAGTTGACTGAAATTCTTGCTTTATGGCACATATATGAAATAAAAAATATATTAATATTTTTTTTCGATTAAAGCTTGTAATAAATTTTGAAGAAGCAACTTTGTAATTTTAGTATTTATCTCTGCAACTTAGCTACGAACTTAGCATAAACGGAATTTTACATTTTTCAATATGTGTGGGGAATGTTTTTTCAATGTAAAAAGATGTAAGTAAATGGATGCAAAGTCATGCATTCCATTCAAAAGCTCACATCTTCTTGCATTAAAAAAAGGGTTCCGTGTAATCAGTAGCGTGAGAGGGTCTCCGCATCGGGCGTAAATCAAAGAGGATTTCATAGTTCATAAAAAAAAATATTTTAATTCTTAAAATTTCCACCAATATATTCTAAATTATATTTAATCAAACAAATTTAACAAAAATAGAGTGCTCGATATTGCAGGGGCTGGAGGAGGCTACATAGATCATCTAAGACAAATTTTGCATAAAATGGATTCGTAGTTTATACACTCCTGTTTGTGAAAATTGCAACACCACGAAGAACTTACGCGAGTGAGCTGAAAATTACAGGAAATGTAAAGTAGGGCATGGTATGCAAATGATTAGAATTGCAGATCGGTAGCGCATGCGTATGCTGAGCATCGCCCTCTGAACGGCGGATCGAACCGAATATAAATAGACGGGTGTAGCGAGTATGTATGATTATCGGTGGTTATATGCTAGAGTAAACGTTAATTGAATCTTTACTGTGCCTCTTCGACGAAAGAAAGCGAAATTTGAGCAAATTTCGGAGTTTGAACGGGGCAGAATCGTTGGCATTCGTGAAGCTGGATTGTCTTATCGTGCAGTAGCCGCTCGTGTGCAGCGTAACAGCAGCACAATCATGCGTGTTTGGAAGCAGTGGACGGACGAGGGTCGGACAACTCGGAAATCCGGGAATGGACCACGAAATGTGACGTCAGCTCGCGATGACAGAAACCTGGTGCGTATGACACGCTGACGGACCGCACAGCTTCTTCTAGAAAATTGGTAGCACAGTGGTCAACAGCTACAGGTATTTCATTGTGTGCTTAATCAATTCGGAGACGTCTGCTGCAGCGTGGGCTGCGCGCAAAGATCCTTTTATACAGGATTCCTCTCACGAAAAACCATCGCCGCCTGCGGCTACAATGGGCCAATGTGCATAGGAGCTGGCGTGCTGATTGGCAGCAGGTCGTCTTTTCTGACAAATCCCCTTCAATTTGTGGCACCATGATAGCCGAATTCGTGTCAGGCGCTATGCCGTTGAACGGCACATTCCGGAGTGTATTATCGAACGCCGCAGTGGACGAGCAGCCGGAATTATGGTCTGGGGGGCCATAGCATATCATGGACGATCACAATTGCTAAGAATTGTGGGCAATTTGAACAGTATCCGATACATAAACGAAGTTTTACAGCCCCAAGCTATTCCTTTCCTGGGACTGTATTCCAGCAGGATAATGTCCGTCCACATGTCGCCAGGACTGTCAAATCCTACTTTGATTCGCAGCAGATACAGCTTCTTCCTTGGCCTGCATACTCCCCGGATGTGTCACCGATTGAACATCTGTGGGATTTCGTTGGCAGCGTCTCGCTCGTGATCCTCGTCCTGTTGCTTCGACAGACGAACTTTGGTTGCGCATACAAACAGTATGGAATACTCTTCCGCAGGCAGATATTCAAACTTTGTTTCACTCCTTGCCGAGTCGTGTAGCAACTCTTATTTTGGCGCGTGGTGGCCACACAATATATTAATTTCTATCTCTTTTTATTGTTTGTTTGATAATGTAATCATTTATTTGTCCCATTACCACTCAACTGTGTATTAAATTTCATTCAACTATGATGCTTCCTTCATAGTGTTGCAATTTTCACAAACAGTAGTGTAGATACAGCGAAACATCCAATCGAAATCCAGGCATGACGTCACAGTTTTTCCCTATCATGACGTTACAGGAGAAGGAAAGCTTTTCCCCTCTGACCGGAACGACGGTAGGAGATAAAATGTGTCACTTTGAATTTAAAAAAATGTAAAAAAAAAAAAAAAAAAAAGCTATTCCATATTTGTGAAAAAAAAAAAAAAAAACTGAAGAAGGTGAAATGTTTTGTACTAAAGTTTTAGAAAGAAATCTTTCATACTTTTTGTGGGATGGGTTTAGGAAGAATTAAACCCAGAAAAAGCGAAAAATTAAGTCTTATTCAAAATTTCATTTGAAAAATTGTTAAAAAAAAATCTGTCACGTATTTTTGAATTTTTTTTTTTGAAGAGGGAGAAATGTTTTAACTACTATACTAAATTTTCTTAAAAAAAGAAATCTCTCATACTTTTGGCAGGATGGGTTTAGAAAAAAGTTAAACCGAGAAAGAAACGCCAGAAATGCATAAAAAATTCAAAAATCGGTCAATCTTCAAAATGTTTTCGGTCATCATATTTGAAATTAAATTCCCTACTCTATGTAATTCCCTACTAAAATATTTTTCTGTCGCGATTTGTTAGGGATCTGTGACAAAGTAAACACAAAAAAGAGCTAAAAATTTGTTAAAATATATAATTAAGAATTTGGGCTTCCAGGTGCACACTCCCGTGGTACTAAAACCAAGCATAAGAAAAGAAAAATATATTTCAAAAGATGATGAGGTTAATGCGGATATTTTTCTAACTGACCACAATTAATTTAATTTTAGTAAAACCGATTGCAGTGCAGACACAGCACGTGTTTTCATCAAGTGCATTATTTTTAGGGTAAAAATCCTTTACCATCCCATACGAGCGGTACATTTTTGCTTACCAAACAATAGCTGCTAATTAGAACCTGAATTTGTAGTGCTTTACAATTGCTGGACGGAATTCAAGAAGTCTTCTAATTCAAGTAATAAAAGCAGTCCACCTTAAAAAGCACAACTTTTTCTTTTTGTCATAAAAATTTAATTTTTTGAAGAATAAATTTAAATCTGCCAATCCCGCGGGATCCAGGGATCCCACAGGATTGGCACTTTACAATCCCGAAATCCCGCGGGAGTGAAAACGTAGTAGTGGGTTGCAGAAATAATATTCGCTGTGCAGGTGACAACTATTCATGAAAAGTTTGCTGCCTTGTGTAAGTGTGCCTAACTTGAACGCAGTTAAAATAATTCAAAGCAAAAGCGATAAGGTTATTGAGCGATATTTCCAAACGATGAATCTTTAAGGTCAATAAATCCGCTAAGATCCGCTTATTAAGTAACGAATCTATCCGACTCAAAAATGGATTCTAGACGGTGTGAGGTAGCGGTATGTGCTTGTGGCCCGCGGGGCAGGTCGTTCACTGCCCAGTACCTGTACGCACCACCCGGCCTTCGACACAGGCCCAACCACCCTTCTTTTTCTTCGCTAGGTCGGCGTTTCGTTTGCGAAACTTTCCCCCTCGATCTCGCTCGTTTTAGTGTTTAGCCGGAGTGTCATTTCTGCGGTTTGGAAGCGAAGTTCGAACGAATGGGGTTGTTTCCTTCAGTCAAAAGTAGTACTTTTAGTCACTGAAATTGATAGAATAAGCAAAAAAAAAAAAAAAAATAATAAAAATAAAATAAATAAATAAATAAAATAACATGGACCCAGAAAATACTTTTCTTTTCCAAACAGTGTTTTTTTCATTAATTTTTTTAAAATGTCCAAGTTTTCAAACAAGGCGTGGTCTTGATGACGTCACAAATGATGCTCTTTGGCGCAACTTTCTACCGTGTTTCCACGTTATGATAATAAAGAAGCAAATTAAAATTGCGCTCTACGCTTGCTGTCAACAATATCGTTGCCAATACACGTGAGTAAAGATGCGAATTAAATATTTTGCTTTGTGAATAGCATTTCATCATTTGTGATGTCATTCGGCAGAAGCGTAAACAATGAAAGCGCACCAATTTAATTTTTTTTTAAATATTAAACTTTAACAAATTATTTAAGCTATCGTCAGATCCTATGTTTTTAAGCATGCTCTTTCAGAAAAAAAATACTTTTTAAAATTTTGGAAACGACCCCATTATCGCACATTTTAAGTCATTGTTCTATTTTATTTACATTGGATAGTGTTTCATTTTGAAAAATATCAATGTTGGGGGGGGGGGGGGGGGGGGGGTGCGGTTTTGGTGGGTCAATGAGAATATTAGTTCATATTTAGATTTTAAAAATTAACAAATGAGGATCGTTGTTTTAGAATTGCAGATGTGTTCATATTTCAGTTCTGAGACGCCATGCTTATTTATGCTGAAGTTTTTAAAATAATAATAGTGGGTAAATAAATTCAAATTAAAGTAAAATAAATAAAAAAAAAAAAAAAACTGACATCGAAAATTGCAATAAGGTGTGAATAATGTCGTAAGAGACTAAAAAGACATGCCAATATTAACAAGTTCCAATGTTGAAAAATAGGTTAGGTCAATAAATTATGTCACTCTCTGATAAGGGGGAGGGTGGGTTCTTGAAATTGTGACAGTTTCAGGGGAGAGGGAGGGAGTAGCAAAAAGTGTGACATCACGCATTTTGGATGAAATATACACGTTTTTTACAACATTTTCATGATATATCGTGGCGTGTGATGATTGGAGAGGGAATTGATAAAATGAAGTGTGATACTTTGTGACAAAGGAGGAGGGGTCAACTTTATTGAAAAAAGTGTGACATCATTGGGGAAAGCCCCTTATCAGATATAATTTTTAACCCTCGACGCACAAAGGAAGGGGGGTTATAAGTTTGACGTGTGTGTGTGTGTATTAGTGGCGGCGCAAGAGCAAAAGTAGACGTCAGCGATGCAGTTTTGCGAGGCCCTTTTAATCATAAAATATTCTCAGACAATTAATTGAATTCGTAGAACTAATTTTTGTACTAACTATTGGCACTTAGAATGAACGATTCACTTTTTAATTGCTATTATAAAAAGATTTCATGACTAGTAGCGCAATCAAAAATTTTTTGGTGGTGGGAGGAGAAGGCATATTGAAAGGAAAAAAAAATGACTTGATAGAAAGGGGGGTCCGGGGCTCTCCCCCGGAAAAATTTGAAATTTGTAGTTTACAAACGCCATTTTAGGCTTTCTTAGCTGATGTTAGGAGGGAAAAAAGGTACGGGGGTCTTAGCGGAAATTTCTAGAAATTGAAGCTTTAAAAACGCAATTATAGGTCATATTTATTGACTTAGGGCCAGACGCTGTCCCTGGTCGATTTTTCTTTTCTTTAACAGGTCGAAATCAATTCCTCCCCCATGCAAGTTCTCGAAATTGAAGTTTCAAAGACAGAATTTTAGACAAACTTTTACAAGATTTTACGGAAAGGAGGTCCTGGAGTTCTTTTTTGGAAAAATTTTGAAAATTATGATCCTAAAAACTTAAGCAATATATTCTATATTCAGGAGCTATTCCACGTAAACTTTTTATTAATGTTGTTAAAAACACCTAATTACTTATGATATAAAAGAAAGGCGATATGGAGACCCTAGCCCGAATATTTTCTGAAACTCAAGCCTTTAAAAACGCGTATTTTTTAATATTAGGCTCAATAATTTTTGAAATTCAAGCTCCAAAAACGCAATTTTAAGCGATTTTCGATGCTGTTGAATGTTTGGGGGCTTTCGGTTGGAAATATCTCGAAATTGAAGATTTGAAATTTCAGCTGCTCCATAATGCTTTCGGTGTGTCTGGGCGGAGGGGAGAGTTCGGAAGAGCAGCATTTTGAATATTTTCTTATTTTTAGACGAACTAGGAAAAAAGCGAAAAAAATAAAAGAAATAGGACGGGGGTGGGAGGAGTAGAGTTAGCTGATCAATAAGCTGTAACTATTGAATATTTTCAATTCAAAAGATTTCATTTTAAAAGAAATTTCACTAATGAATTTCTTTCAAAAAAAAAAAAAAACAAGAAATAAATAAATAAATAAAACCTGATGTAGAAACTTGAAAGAAGACGGATAATTGCAACAGTTTCAAATCTTTGCCCGCGTCGAAAAAATTGACGATCAGGCACTGCTCAAATTTGTAGTAAAAGGGCCCGACAGAATTCTCCAATTGGGCCCCGCATTTGCTAAGACTGGCTCTGTGCAGTCTCCTGTTCACGCTCTATTCTGATTACTGTGTCTGTTGTATTTAATAAGAGCTTCAACTGAAAACATGGACATTTCTTAAAACTTCTGAGAATTTTGCGAGGCCCTATCTGCGCGAGGCCTAGCGCCGCCACTGGTGTGTGTCTGTGGCACTCTAGCGCTTAAACGGATGTACCGATTTTGAAAAAAAAAAAAAAAATGGAGAGTTGGTTCATTTTACTGAATCTACTTTATGATTTGAAGTTTTTATTTTGAGCATTCCACTTCGATAATATGACGCTAAAAATTTATCCGTTTCATCACTAGCGCAGCCAGAAATACCTTTTGGAGGTGTTTTTGATCCAAAATTACTTCTGGAGGGTTGTTTTGATCAAAAATACCTTTTGGAGGGAGTTATTTAATGAAAAATACCTTCTGAATGTTTTTTTTTTTTTTGATCAAAACAGCCCTTTCATATGTATAAACTGCTGTATTAGAATTTGCATTTATGTTAAAACTAATGGCTCTGTGGGATGTCCCCCCCCCCTTCCTTCACTGTGTTTCATGCGTTAACCCGCGGAATCGCTCCGTCTAAAATTTATGTTCTTCGGAATACGGAAGGAAATCGTCCGTTTTATGATGTAATCCTTTGTTAGCCGACAGGATTTTTCAGCGTTTGTCTGGGCAATGACTCGCATTCTATTTTATGCTGTTGATTCTATTTGTTTCGCGACAGCGCGGTGAAAATTTTCATGTCCTTGTTATGTAATCAAGTAGTATCTCAGAAAAGAATTGTTTCCTCCTTGATGTGTTTTGTTTCCTCGTCTTTTCTGAAGCCTTTGAATTAGAATATGTATTAGTTTTAATTTGTTTGATACTCTATACGATTTGTTTTTTTTTTTTTTTTTTTTTCATTATTTTATTTGGTGGGCCAAAAACAAATATTTTAGAAATGCAATTTGTGATGGGGTCATTTCCAAAATTTTAGAAGTATTTTTTTCTGAAAGAGCATGTTTAAAAACATAGGATCCGACCATTTTTTAAATAATTTGTTTAAGTTTAATATTAAAAAAAAATACTTTAATCGGTGCGCTTTCATTGTTTACGTTTCTGCCGATGACATCACAAATGATGAAATTCCCCCCCCCCCCACACACTAATGAAATACCATCGAACAGTGAGGAGTGGTAAGAACAAAAGTGAGTGAACGTAATAACGGAGGAAATTTTTTAACTCGTTAATTTGTAGATGGGGAAAAAAACAGGATAAAAATAACAGCTGATAAAAAAATTAACACACAAGACATTAAAATTCAGTGCTCATCTAAGATTCAGCTACATCAATGTTAAATAACTAAGTTAAAGTTTCGATTTCAAAACAGTTTTGATCAAAAGAGCACTAATACGAAACTTAAAAAAAAAAAAAAAAGCATCAGAATTACGTAATTCGGAACGTAATCGGTTTTTTTTCCTATTTTTTTCCCAAAATCAAAAAGTCTATTTGAGCAAACGATGACAAATAATGAAACAAAACAAAGAAAGTTAGTTAATTAATTATGAAAATAAAGATGCTGTCCTATGTGAAACACACTAACATGCTTAGCATTCGAGAGAAATCTTGGTTACTCTTTATCTCCCCATTTTCTATCATTATATTTTCCCTTAAAAAGTATAACTCATGTCTGAATCAGTTTTCAGTATTTCATCTGCGTTGCCATTACAAGGAAATGTTTTAAAACTTCAAAGCATGAATGAAAACATGTTTTATGAAACTATAGGGCCATGAAAAAATAATAACCATGCTCTATTAATTGATGATTGCAAATAAATATACATATTGTAAATATTATTGAAATCGGTCTTATATGAATCGTTTGATAACCTGCCCAAGAGCAGTATAGTGCAGCTCTGGTTAGTTGAGCTCTGACCTTGACTATGTTTACATGTTTTAAAGGAGTTTAGTGAAAATTGACGCGTTATTGGCTCGGATTTTAGTTGGACTATTTTTGAAAAACTACTAAGAAAGTTTCTTAACTCAACTTAGTGCTAATTACTCCTCCCTATTTTACGAAACAGAAGTAAACATTGTCAGAGTCGGAGCTCAACTTCTCAGAGCCTCACAATACAATAATATAAACAGAGGCGCGTCGAACTAAAATTTTTTGGGTGGAGGAAAATTCTAATTTTACCGATTTCTATGGATCAATATTATCTCCAAATTTGCCGAATCGTCAGCAAAATTTGCGGAATAAGAAATTTTTGGGGAGATCACTGTGCCCTCCCCTTGCCCCTGATTGTGAAACGTCATCATTTTTTCACAAGCTTGACAGTTTAAATTTCGAGAACCCTTTTTTCCGTGTTTTTGAGTCAAGGAAATTTTGCTTCTTTTAGGGGGGGGGGGAGGGGTCGGCAGATTTCAAATCTGCTTTGGGCGGCATGGAGCTAAATTCGGCCCTGCCCGTAGGCGCTAATGTTAAGGGATTTGAACTGTTCAAAATTGAACGGAAAATTGTTCAAATCAAAAAAGCTATTTTATATACATGTTTTTCCATCAAAAACTGTTTCCTACAAAGTTTGTTTGAAGCAAATTCGCCTCTATGTTCGAGATTGCCTTGAATTTCCCCGTAGTTAACCAACCCAATGTTAAGTTCTTTTGAACTGCTCAAAATTAAACGAAAAATTGTTCAAATCAAAAAGTGAACTAATATGCTAGTATGTATATAAAATAGCTTTTTTGATTTGAACGGAAAATTGTTCAAATCAAAAAAGCTATTTTATATACATGTTTTTCCATCAAAAACTGTTTCCTACAAAGTTTGTTTGAAGCAAATTCGCCTCTATGTTCGAGATTGCCTTGAATTTCCCCGTAGTTAACCAACCCAATGTTAAGTTCTTTTGAACTGCTCAAAATTAAACGAAAAATTGTTCAAATCAAAAAGTGAACTATATGGGAATGAGGTGTCCTCGGCGAGATCTTTCAAACAAAAACCGTTTGTTCGAATTGGACTATTCAGTGAAAAGTTCTTAGGGAGAGGGGGGACAGACAGACATTTCCCCCCGTCTCAATATCCTACTTTCCAATTTTTAATTTTTCGATATTTATTTATTATTTTTTTATTTTTGACTTTTCTTTTTTTTGTTTTTCGCGATATTTTTAAGATGCATTAGCCTTCTTGCATGCTTTTTTCTTCTTTCTCTGACTTTTACTGGGAAATTAGGCTAAAAAGGAACATTTCAAGAGAGAGAGAGAAAAAAAAAACACTCACATTTTTAGCTTTTAACAGAGCAGTGGTATTCAACTTTTACTCGTCGACATTGAGTGCAAAGATGAAGAAAGAAATTTTCAAGTTAGTTGTTTTTTGAAAATAGGGCTGAACCAATTTACAATTGCTTGCAAAAAAAAAAAAAAAAAAATAAATAAATAAATAAAAAAATAAATCCAACATATTTTCTAGGTGCACCTATAGTTGGAACAAACCTAACCTGGCAGCTTCGCAATGCTGTAATGCAGCTTTCAATAACGCTATAGATAGAATCAAGGTAGGCTTCACAGTACTGCCAGGTTAGTTTGCCCCAAATATTGACAGAACTAAGCTTATATCATGGAAAGTTTTTTTTTGACTTTTATTTGGGCGGTCAGTTGCCTCCTCCGTTATTTCTGGCATTGAAAAAATAATACTTTTATCTATATATGGAAGTAGTTTTTGTTGTTTTCCGATTGAATTTGCATTGAGTTTGCACCCTGAAAGAATTCAAATGATGTGCCTAGTTTACCGGGTTATGACGCACAATCCCCCCCCCCCCTGGGACGATGCTAGACCATGGGGGGTCGCAGTTTGAGCATGGCTGCTTTTGTGCAATTTAAGTGTACGCAAAATGATCAAAAGTTACTCTCCCCCTCCTCCTCCTAAGTCATAAACCGCCGAGAAAAATACAGCAATTTAGTTATGAATGTCACAAAGTGCCATTGTTTCCCTTTCGTTAGCTTCTATTTTTAGTCGAGCTGCAATCGAGAATAGACTAGCCGGCATTTTAGCAATCTGAAGTTCATTCATTTGTTTGTAATCTAAATCGGCTTTCTAATTTACAACTAGTAATTCCAAATGTCTGAAATGGAGCTGATATCTTCATAAACAAAGAGCGTTTAGTGGTGGCGCTGAAGCAAGCAAACCCACGCTTGGTCGATCACAAACGACAGTTTAAACGCGAAGTGATTCCAGTTTTACTACTTTGTTGCCAGTTATACACTACTTGGGTTGTTTTGACAGCCATCTTGTCGGTCCCAGAACTTTTTTTGCTTCTGTTTTTGAATTTGTGCCAAGAGTTGTGTGGTCTCAAGTTTTTAAAATGTTTTCTCTTCTGTCGGTATTATTCTTGACCCGTTCTTCGCTTTGTTTCTCTCTCATTAAAAAAAAGGGGGGGGGGGAGGGGGGGGAGAAATCCGAATTTAGTTTAACAAAATAAAATTCCAGAATCCCCTGTTAAAGATCTCATGGGTCTCGAAATCTAAAACTGAAGAATTGGATATCGTCATACAAATAATAGCCGATGATCGAGTAACCCGTGTGTTTCAACAATGAAATTCGCGCCACGGCGTGGTAATTTGATAGTATGTTTCGGTAATGTTTAACATACAAGGAAAGGCTTTATTTTGACAAGACTGAACTCGATCCGGTAGCTTCACTGTTTTACTGGTAAGACAGTCATTTTAGGGGAATGAAGAACAAAAAAAAAAAAAAAAAGGGTCAACAATGAACGCTACCTACTGGAGTTTAGGGTTAATCCACTGGAGTTAGGGTTAAAATTTCAACTATCAAAATATCATTAAACAGGCAATTGCTTCCTTCAAATGTAGAAGAGCAGAAGCAATTTTCACCCGTCATACCTTGACGGACGACTTTCTAGTACTTAAATAAAGCTTATTTTCCATGCACTATTTTCCTTGTAAACAATAGATCTCAACCCCCCCCCCTCCCCCGTAAAAATTAGAATCCTTCAAATCGATTAAATGCGTTGCATTTATCTATCATGATTTCATTATTATTAAATTTAATGACTGAATGCGGGCGGCTTTCTAGTTTTTGAATGGTAGTGAAAAGTCCAGCTAGCTCTTATACAAATATAGATTACAAAAACAGTTTCTTAAAAAACTTTTTTGTAAAATTGTGATTCCCCCCCCCCCCCCTGAAATGTGTTCTCATTATTCTTAAGTACTTTGGACACTGAGGTTGTCTTAACTTGAAAAATAAATTAAAATTAAAAAAAAAAAAAGATTGAAAAGGGTAACTAAAAAAAAAAAAAAAACTACGTATCCATAAGTGTATGTTGTTTGTTTCTTTGTTAGTTGTAGAAATTTTCTGTGAAGGGACTTTCAACAAAATTTTAGAGGTACTCACACGGCGACACCGCTTAAAAATATTGATATGCTAGCAACTAGACAACATATTTAGTTTTTTGGAAAA
The DNA here is from genome assembly GCF_026930045.1 of Uloborus diversus. NCBI lineage: Eukaryota > Metazoa > Arthropoda > Arachnida > Araneae > Uloboridae > Uloborus > Uloborus diversus. Next base: position 231,043,016 of record NC_072731.1, on the reverse strand, counting down.
TTGTCTATTTTTTTGCATATAGTTTTATGAACATTGAGTTCGAAAAATTCTACCATCTGTTAAAGTTTTGAAATTTATAAAAATATGTCTTAGGTGAAACCGCTCGAAAATTCTTCAGCAAGACTATTGACCGCTCAATGCACAAGTATTTTCTAAATATTCTCAAAATGAAGTAAAAAAAAAAAAAAAATGAAAATTAACTTGAATTCTGAAATTTGGAATTCAAATTATTTTTTTTCGCAATCACGAGTTGCGACAGGACCCTGCTCATTGGGGGCTATTGTTCCTATAAACGGCTCCTGTCCCCCCAAGCCTGCCCCTCCTCCTGGGCGGCTACGTATGTATAGTGTGTGTGGGCAGGCGTGTGTGTAGGCGCACGTGCGTGCATGTGTAAGCTTGTGTGTGTGCGTAGACCTGTGTGTAAAGCACGTAGGCGTGTGTGTATGTGTGTAAAGGTTTGTGTATAAGCGCGCGTGTGTGTGTGTCTGTGTGTGTATGAGCGTGTGTGTCTGTGTGTGTATGAGCGTGTGTGTCTGTGTATGAGCGTGTGTGTGTGTTTGTATGAGCGTGCGTGTGTGTAGGACATAGATGCCACCGTACAGGAGAAACTGATTCCAGGAGGCAGTGTTCAGAGCCGCGCTTGCAGAGGACGTGGGCGGTGGTGCTGCATAGTCCCATGGTCCAAGCTGAAAAAGGCACGGACATCAAAAACGGTCAAATAAGAACAATAAGCACAATAATCGTGATTGCTCAAAAAAAAAAAAAAAAAATCCCCCAATTTATTCTAATTTTAATTCCGAAACTTTGAATTCAAATTATGTTTTTCGCAATCACGAGTTGGGACAAGACCCTACTGATTAGAGTTATTGTTTCTAGAAACGGCTCCCCCCCCCAAGCATGTCCCTCCTCCTGGGTGGTTACGTGTGTGCACGTAGGCGTGTGTATGTGTGTAAAGGCGTGCGCACGTAGGGGAGTGTATATGAGCATGCGTGTGTAGGACATGGACGCCAAAGCCCAGCAAAAGTGGATTCCGGTGGACAGTGGTCAGGACCAGCCGCGCCGCCGCCGGTGGACGGTGGTGCTGCAGCCCTGGTCCAAGCTGAAAAAGGAACCGGAACGTCAAGGACAGTCAAATGAAAGCAATAAGCAATCGTGATTGCTATAAAAAAAAAAAAAAAAAATTGACGTGAAAGAAGAATTTTTACGAAAGTGGATTTTAATGATTAATTTAACTTAGACCCGAGAATTTTTTCTTTTTAAATTTCTTTCTGAAATAATATCAGTTTTTTCATAAATGTTTCAGTACTTTCTCTTCATATTTGACCACCTCCTCTATTGTCTTAAAGTGTCACACTTCACCTCACCTCTCCCTTCCCCTTGACACCTGTCACGCTGCATTACATAAATGTTATTGTGTCAGAAATGCGTGACATACCACCTCTTGTTACCCCATCACTTCCTCCCTCTTGTCACAAACTCAAAATTCATGAAACCCCCTCCCCTCAAAGCGGGTCATCAATGGGGTTGTTTCCTTCAGTCAAAAGTAGTACTTTTAGTCACTGAAATTGATAGAAAAAGCAAAAAAAAAAAAAAAAATAACAACATGGACCCAGAAAATTCTTTCATTTTCCCAACAGTTATTTTTTAATTAATTTTTTAAACTGTCCGATTTTTCAAACAAGGCATTTTCTAGATGACGTCACAAATGATGCTCTTGGCGCATCTTTGTACCGCGTTTCCACTTTGTGATAATCAAGAAGCGAATTAAAATTGCGCTCTATGCTTGCTATCAACCGTATTGTTGCCAATACACGTGAGTAAAGATGCGAATTAAATATTTTGCTCTGTGAATGGCAACACAGAATGGCATTTCATCATTTGTGATGTCATCGGCTAGAAATGTAAACAATAAAAGCACACCGATTTAAGTAATTTTTTAAAAATATTAAACTAAAAAAAAATATTTAAAAAATAGTTTGATCCTATGTTTTTAAACATGTTCTTTCAGAAAAAAATATGTTTAAAATTTTGGAAACGACCTCCATTGTTTTAAGATTTACAAAAAATGTCACTCAAATTTTACAATAACTGTAACTGAAATGTATGTTTCTCCATTTAAAAAAAAAAAAAAAAAAAAAAAAAAATCCCATAATAAGCCTCAGTTTTGCGGTTTGGGCGTAGTTGCAGGCAATTTCTCGAAAACTGTGAGCAGTCTCATTAATGTTCGACATCGAATGCGTACGCCCGCGTAACTATACATTTTTTTAGACTGAGTTTGATTTATTAGTGGCTTTTCCCCCTTGTACCCTGCGTAGGTTTTACGTCAAAAACATTCATTACCTAATCTATTCATGTTAAACCTTCGTAGCCTAACTCTTATTACATTTTGATTCAGTATAATCGGACTAAAATTGATCTATTATGCGAAAAGAAACAAAAATTCGATATTCACACTTTTTTTTCCCATTGTACATTTCATTATATTTTGTCATTTCCATTGTGGGTGTTTTTTAGCTGTAGTATTTTCTTCACGGCGTCCATGGGCAGAACTACACTAAAAATACAGATATTTGAACCTGAAATGTATTTCAACTGGAATATTTTGACTGTGCTAAAAGTACTTAAGTATAAGAAAGTTCAATCTCATTGGTGCGAAACCTTTTTTCAGAATTGAACAAAGTAATTATCATTTTTCAAATCTGTTTTAAAAGTTTTTGTGCTCATGTGTTATTTGTTTCCTTTCTATACTTGTCCCGTCCATTTCTTTTATAAATTTTCATTTAATTTGTGATTCATATAGTTTAAAAAACAAAATACAGTGAAACCTGTGTAAGTTGACCACTTGCGGTGCAGTACTTTGGTGGTCAACTTGGACAGGTGGTCAACTTACAAAGGGTTTGATAATATGATTCTCAGCCAAATTTGGTGCATATTTATGGTCAACATAGACAGGTAATCAACTTACAAGGGTGGTCAACTTTACTGGTTTTACTGTATGTGACATTGAGAGATCATTTCTGCTTAAGGAGGAATTTCTGAGGAGGAAGATTTTTTTTTATATTCGCGCAAGGGCCTATACAGAGGCCTATACTGTTATAGGGGTTGTAATGCAGAGCCGTCGAAAGCTGGGACGGGCTCCTTGTCCTTGTCACCTAGCCCCACAGAACTAATAAAACTTACTCTACTCCGAGGCCAAATCGGGTCCCTCCAAGTGCCGGGCTCCTAGTTTCATACGAGGCTGACATGGCCTTTCGTCGACCCTGGGCCTATATCAATCGTTGCACGTTATTGACAAAGCAAATTGTTTTCCCTCACTCACCCCCAAGGGCGTGAGCAGAAATTTCGGGGCCCGTCACAAATGACTTTTACGGCTCTCCTCCATAGTGTTAACCCCTACGTCACTACATATATCTCATCCCTTATTTTGAAAATCCCAGGCCCCTTTCAGGTTCGGGCCAGCAGGTGTCTCTTCTCACCCCTCCCTCCTGTGCACGTCTCTGCTCACTCCTATTTAAAAATAGATTTCTTTAATTAAATTGCCCATCAGACTTGAAAATGTCAGAGTCAAATTAAACGTCTAGTATTTTTTACACTTTAAAACCATTGAGAAGGGATAAAAATGGAAGGAGTGAAGCTTTTCACACTTGAAGCAAAGATCCCAAGTCACATGACACATTTTGAAGCAAAATATTTTAAGAAATCATCTTTATTTTACTTGTTTCGCGCAAAAGGTGTCAACCATTCGTCGTAGTTGAATCATGTGGCCTATGGTCTTTGCCTCAGCTTTTCCTAAGCCAATTACTAGACTTAGCTCCCTCCAATTGCTAATTTCTGCTCTAAGCTTAAAACGAACAAGTAAATAAACCAGTTTGCTTGATATCTTACAACTGATGTGCGATAAATCAGTCGCACTGTTTCTTCACTTTAAATTCATTTAAAATTTTAGGTTGTCGGAGCCTATCGGCATTTTTACCCTTTGACTATGTACCTTGAATCTATGTGTCGAGCGTATTTGATTGTAGTTTTGAAAAAAAGAAGGTAATATGCTCAGAAACGAGGCATCGTTCGAAGCATCTTTAAGCCAAAGGCGTGGTTGTTTTACGAAGCATCAAAGGCGCCGGGAGATCATTAGTTTGGTGTTGAGCAAACATGGGACAAACCACTTCCCTTTAAATGGGTGGGACATTTTAAAAGAACTATGCTCCCTAACCCTTGATAACCTTCAGTGTGAGCTTAGTTGTCGTTTTTTTCTCTCCAATGATAGGAATAAACCGTTACCTCTTTCTTTTCCTAACTGATCTATGACTTCAAGATTTTAATCCCGAACTCAAATTGCCCATCAAAACTCAAAACAACCAGTGGAGAGAGTTTTTCTTTTCGATAATTCGCAATCCCATCATTTCCAAGTTTTCCTGACTTAGGTAGTGCAAAGGGTAAGGTGTTTTCAATGTATAAAAATTTCATGAAGGGAGAAAAAAGAAATACATTTAGAACCAGGTTTCCAAAAGCCAGGGAGAAGGAGGACAATTGCCTCTCCTGATCCCCCAAATGACCTGGCTTACGTTGGAAGGAAGATGCTTTCTTTTTCTCACTGGGAAGCATGTTCGATCGACCAAAAGAGTGACAAAAATTAAAACGTATTGGAAAAAAAAAATTAAAAAAAATATATACTAGCACTCTTCGTAATGCACTCAAAAGGACAAATTAATCCAAGAAAAAGGCTACACAAACGAAGAAAAGTGCGGCTCAAGTCATGCAGAGAATGTTTTATCATTATCTAGCTTTCAATCATAAATTTGAATGTTGAAACATGCATATTTTTCTCAATGGGAAAGTTTGGTTTGAAATGACTTGAGCGCACTTTTCTTCGTTAGTGAAGTCTTTTTCTTGGAATAATTGAAAACTACAGGAATACTTAAATTGTCCTTTCTGACCCAAAAAAATTATTTTGCCCTTTTGAGTGCATTATGAAAAGTGCTTATTTATTTGTTGTATTTTTTAAAAAATTCTGTTATTTTAAAGTTTTTTGTTTTCAAACGAAATTTTATTTTAGAATTCAATTTTATAGGATTAAGTTAAATTGTACCTTAAGATTAAACAAATCATTTAGTGAAATTCCGAAGTCTCTAAGTAGTCTAGTTGCTGAGATATAAGCAAAAGAATGGTTCACAACTTACAAGTTACTTGTGATAAAGATCCTACTATGTCTCTTTACTTAGCCCCGTTATCGATTATTGGCATAGATGAGGATAAAAACCCTAAAAAAAAAAAAAAACAACGACAGTGAATAAATTTCCTTCTTGTTCCACAGAAGCCTTGGTTCAAAATTTTCATAATGATTACTATTAACAATTAACATTACTGCTGCAAGGCAACATAATTTGTAACAATGAGTTTTATATTTAAACAGTTCATGAGGGAATTACATGAAATTTGTTGTTTTCCATCCTAACCGAAATAATTTTTTTATTTTAGAATTTTAATTTTTCAGAGTTAAGTTGTACCTTAAGATTAAGCGAAACATTTAGTGAAATCCCGAAGTCTCTAAGTGGTCTAGTTGCAGTGGTCTAGTATAAGCAAAAGTAGGCCTCAGATTTTTCCGTGACAATCAGGCCAAATATAATAAAAGTGCTTAATAAAAAAAGAGTTATTATTTTAAAGTTCTAATCTAAAATATGATAATTAGCTTGAGCCGTACTTTTAAGAGAAGTAACTGTTAAACAATTAGGTTTTATATTTTTCTTCTTTTCTTTCAACCGTAATTGACTCGAAGTGTTTCACTAGGCTTTTTTTAATGTTTGCTTTTCCCCCCTACTACTGTCCAACCACGGATTGTATGAAATTTTCAAACGCCCAGATAAGACGAATCTATCTGAATGAGGGGGAAAAGTAAAAAATTGATGCCGGTATTCCGCTTATTTGAATGAGACTCTGCTTTTGCAAAAGCTGGCATCGCTAAAAAATAATAGATTCGTCGATTTCGGCTGTAAAACGGATGTTTGTTTTTCCATACAATCCGTGGTCAGACAGTAGTCTGTGAGTCACTTCTGAATACTATTCAACTTTTTCTTAAGCTTGAAATACTGAGCTATTTTAATCATTTTAAATTATTTGGAGACCAACTGGGTTAATTGACACAGGAAGTTTTGGAAGAACCTTTCTTTTTTTTGAACTAGAAATTTCAAGTTGCTGTTTTTTTTTCTTTTTTTTTCCTACCTTAAACGCCATGAAATGTGTTATCAATCAAATAGGCGTTTTTCATTTTAAAAAGTTTAATACTTTTCCATTTGTGTGTTCTACTTTTCCAAACTTAAAACAATAGCCAGATCCAGAATTTATTGGTAAAAGAAAACACCTCAAAGTGAATGGCCAGTAGCCTTCATTGATCCAGTCAATCAATAATGCTAAATACAATTGATCAGTTTCTTACACCTATTGGGAAACAGGTGTGGCTTGTTTGCAAAAGCAATCTTGAACAATTTTCGATGCAAAGCGAAAATAAATATGAGCTTTGATTAGGGCCAAGGTAAATGGTAATGAATGAAATAATTGTATAAAAGCGGTAATGCGTATCGCGTCATTGCCCAGTAATAGGTCATTCAAGGAAGCCGGTGACTTTTAAATGTGAAATTTCAGATCATCTTACATATGTAATTTGAAGCTCTTGGAATGAAAAAAACTAATTAAATGCTTGTTGCTCTTTTGCAAATTATGTTGGAATTATTAGAATAATTGATTTTTTTTTCCACGTAACCGTGATGACTTTATTCACATCAGATTCTCGTTTCTCTTAAAATCGCTTATAAAATTTATTCCCCCAAATCCAGTTTTTAAAACATAGTTTTTCATCTTTCATGCTCTGTACCGAGTTCATTTTGCCATTTAAAAAATGTTTGCTATAAACTTGCTTTATGGAAAGAAAAAAAAAGAAAGAAAACCAACATTCATTTGAATTTTGACGTCTTGAATTTTTGAATTATGTTTTTTGCAATCACAAATTGCGATAAGATCTTTCTCGTTGAGTTTCTTGTTTCTACAAATGGAATGGAATTGGATTAGCCAAAAAATTTGTCCCCATCATATTATGAATGATGATTTTCGAGAATAGGTAATACGAGGCATATCCATAAAAAAAGAAATGGTTATTAGATGCAGAATACAGATAAAGATTTTAAGGCCGATATCCAGCTGTATCCACGAATTATAAAGATTATTTACAGCGTAGGAACGTTATGTATTTTTATTTCTTATCAATCTTAAATGATGGGAATTAGTAATCTAGAGATTATGAATTCTCAGATGAAGTTTTGCAGTTTGCGTTCATCTACATAGGTGTTTTTTCCTGGTAAAACGTAGTTTTACACAAGGAGCCCTTTTTTAATAAAAAGTCTGCTTGTTTAAAGCCCTAAAATTGCCCTAAGCCCTAAAATTGCCCTAAGCCCTTAAATTGCCCTAAAATAGAATATGAATAAAATTAAACCGCACAGACGATTTGTAATGGGTTTGTTTCCTTCAGTCAAAAGTACTTCTTTTAGTCACTGGAATTGATAGAATAAGCCAAAAAAATTACATGAACCCAGAAAATACTTTCATTTTCCCAACAGTTATTTTTTAATTAATTTTTTTAAATGTCCGATTTTTCAAACAAGACGTGGTCTTGATGACGTCACAAATGATGCTCTTTGGCGCATCTTTCTACCGTGTTTCCACGTTATGATAATCAAGAAGCGAATTAAAATTAATCTACGCTTGCTATCAACCATATCGTTGCCAATACTCGTGAGTAAAGATGCGAATTTAATATTTTGCTCCGTGAATGGCAACAGTGAATGGAGGCATTTCATCATTTGTGATGACATCGGCAGAAGCGTAAATAATAAAAGCGCTGCGATTTAAGAAATTTTTTAAAATACATTTAACTTAATTATTTAAAAAAATGGTCAGATCCTATGTTTTTAAGCATGCTCTTTCAGAAAAAAAAATACTTTTAAAATTTTTGAAACGACCCCATTGCGACAAAAATTTCGCTAGCTAAATAAATATTAAGAACAACCGTTGTCATGGTAATCTAAAAATTCAGAGCAACATCAACTTTGATCAAGTGAGGATTATAAGCAATTCGGGATTGTTCAAAAAAAAAAAAAAAAAAAAAGAGAGAGCGGGGAGGGAGGAGGTTAAAAAGACTAACTCAAAATTTATCGATTGTTGATTTTTCGTCTCTTTTCCCAATTCAAAATTTTCAAAATTGTCATCATCACGTAGCTGTGTTCTGTTGGCACGAAATTCGATTGACAACTGACTTTGTTTAAAGTAACAAATGAGGCAGTGAGAAGCAAAGGGATGTACGTGCCAGAATTAAAAAATTTGAGATAATCAGTAAAAATGGTAGGTGAACCTCTCCTATGTTTTGTGGCAAGAGATAGTACTTGAAGCCCCGGTAGGTGCTGCTATGCAGCATGATTTAGAAAAAAAATTCAACGAAAGCCTACCTAGGACCTTAGCTTTAAAAACGTTTTACTCAAAAGTTGAAAATGTTCTCTTAGACTTAGGTTCCTCCATTTTGTTCTCACTGCCTGAAATGTAACTATTTCTTGTTAGTGAAAATCGTATGACATCGGAAAACGACGTAAATCCACTCTTCGATGAAATTTTTGTTTTACGCTTTATTCATCCGTTTTATAACATGAGTTTTCTTTTTAACAAAATTACTGTTTGTAATTTAACGGGGCATTCCAAGGTATTTTTGACATTTCTGTAGAGTCCGTAACGTGACCTTTTTTGCCATAACTTTTTAGTTTACTGTTTGATTAGCATATTATTTTATTTTGATCTTTTCCTACCAACACACCAGCTCAAATTAAAATAATTTGCAAATCAAACGGTAAATTAAAAAGTTATGGCAAAAAAAGGTCACGTTACGGACTCTACATAATTTAAAAAATACCGTGGAATGCCCCTAACACTATTTTGTCGCAAAATATTTTTAAAAATTAATGTCTTTTTTAAGTTTTCATTTTATTAGTAAGTAAACTTACATTTTCTTTTTACGGAAAGTTGGACTTATGCCGTTTTCTCAGTGGCCCCTTCAAGTGCAAATGATTATTCTGATAAAACTCCATGGTAGTTACCTGCAAATTTAATCATATCTGGCGAAAATCTGTCGTACCAATAAGTAAAATGGTAACTCGAGCAGTGGCTTACTAGGTGTTGACGGGAGTGGCTCTCGGCAGGGGCGCACCAGCAAGAGGGGCGGTATTTAATGGTTTTTAAGTAAATTGCTTAACGTAGGAAAATGAGAAAAAATGGAGCTAAAAGGGAGGGGGAAAAAAACTGATGCTCAAAAAAAGAAAGTGACAGCGAATTCTGCATGATTTGAGCATTTTCTTGGTCAGCTTAATGCATCTGCACAGCAGTGGCGTATCTTGGAGGGATGAGGTATTTTTAATAATCATAATAGAATCTTTGTAATATTGTAATATTTCTTTTTTCTTTCTTTTAGTAAATGTGTAATTTATGTTTATTGTGCACACATACTTTTGATGTTTCTAAACAAAAATTTCAAAATTTCCTTTAAGAAATGCATTGTTATAAATTTAACTGAAAAGTGTACCCTATCTTTGGTTCAAGACCGAACACTATTAATGTTTCATGCTACAGTGTTACTGTTATTAATTTTGTTGAATTTCTGTGAATTGGGCTGGGGGAGGGGGGCATAAATAATCCATCCCTAAAGTTCACCAGAAGTGCTGGACCCCATATATACGGCACTGAACTCGATATAGGGGCATTCCAAGGTATTTTTGACATTTATGTAGAGTCCGTGACATGACCTTTTTTGCCATAACTTTTTAATTTACTGTTTGATTAGCATATTATTTTATTTTGATCTTTTCCTACCAATACACCAGCTCAAAATAAAATAATTTGCAAATCAAACTGTAAATTAAAAAGTTATGGCAAAAAAGGTCACGTTACGGACTCTACATAAATGTCAAAAATACCTTGGAATGCCCCTATATGTAACTTTCAATTTTTATTGCGGCGTATTTGAGTCTAGTTTTTGGTATGTTCTATCTCTTCCTTTCCAAAAGTCATGTGATTAAACTTGGTGATTACCATCATATTGCCGCTTCTTTTCCGAGCATCCGAGCAGCTGAACGTTTTGCTTTTAAAATGTGAAAAATGCTTTTCGAGTTCTCTTTGAATTTCGAAACTTGATGAGCAACCTAGTTAGTTACACACATCTGAACTACCTTCTGCATTTTGAAGCTTTTGTTCTAAATATTCTTCGTTTTTACCCTAGAGACAAGCAGATGACCGCATTCTTGCTTTCCATTTTTTTCCCTTTATATTAACAGTAGCAATCATTAGCTGTTCTGTTCTTCTCTTCCTTTAACACCATGCTCATTGTCTCGCATTTCGTGTTTCACAAGGTGCACATTAATATGAGTATAAATTTGCATTTCCCCGTAAACTTCCGTTTTTGAGCTTAATGATCCGACTTAGAAAACCTGCAATAGATACAGTAAAACCTGTAAAGTTGACCACCTGTCTAAGTTGACCGCTATTTTTGAGCACAGAATTAGATCTGTACCATGTAATTCAACCTCTATAAGTTCACCACATAAGTAGTGCACCGCAAGTGGTCAACTTACACAGGTTTCACTGTAATCGAGTTAGCTCTGTATTCTCTCATCTCCTGAGCAGCCAGACTTCTCTCTTAATGCTTTTTTTTTTGGTCCAAGGTCGTGATCAGATTAATAAGGTAGATTTTTTCCTGGTGGAGGCGGGGAGTCATTACCTGTACCGTAAATATGTATAGAGTGGTGTGCAATATTATTGCACCTGTTGTGGGAAATACCTTGTGATATTGCTAAAAGTGGAAAATCGCATCCAGTCATTAAATTTAATAATTATGAAATAATGATGGATAAATGCAACGCATTTAATCGATTTGAAGGATTCTATTTTTTAAAGGGGGAAGGGGGGAGATCTATTATGGAGAATAAGCTTTGTTTAAATACTAGAAAGTCGCCCGTCAAGGTATGACGGGTGAAAATTGCTTCTACTCTTCTACGTTTGAACGAAGCCATTGCCTATTCGGTGATATTTTTAACCGACTTCAAAAAGGAGGCGGTTACCAGTTCATACCGTATGTATGTTTATTTTTTTTGTTTGTCCACTCACAGCGTCTCACCTAGTGGACCGATTTTGATGATTCTTCTTTTAATGGATAGGGGATGGCTCAACTTAGGTCCCATTACTTTGTTTGACCATATTTGTTCGTTAGAAAAAAAGTTATGGTCAAAAAACAGTAAATTTCATGTAAATTTCCCTATTAAATGATTAAACATAAAACCCATTGTTTCAACAATTTGGTGCCATGCAACAATAATATTAATAGTAATTGTGGTGATAATTTTGAATGGAGGCTTCTCTGAAGCAAGCATCAAGTTTCTTCAGTGTCATTGCTCTATAGTGGGGGTAAACCTAACGTGGAAGCGAGGTTTATGCTGTGATTAGGAGCTGCTTAGCCTTCACAATGCTACTAGGTTAGGTTTGCTTCAACTATAGTAGTATTTTTTATCGTTATCAAGTATGCCAATAACAGATGATTTGGGCTGAGTAAGGAGATACAGGATTGCACAAAAAGCAAATATGCTGTGAAATGTAAATTAGTTAGGGAAAACGTAATATTTAAATGGTTATAATTAATTTAACACACAAATGAATTCCAGCGAGGAACAAAGATAAATTTTTATTGTCAATCGCTTAAAGTTTAAGGCGTGTTTTTAATTTTTTACTATGGAGCATTTTTATGAAAAAAATAAGGTAAAGTTTCGTTATAGTAACTTCTTAATATTTCTGAAATACATTTACACTAAAAAGAATAAAATAAAAATATTTTGAAAAAAAAAAAAATAGAACCGGCTTCAAAATTGCTCTAAAAAGTGAAAAATAATTTTATTCTTTAAACACCATCGATAATGCTTTTAAACATAATTTTTGAAGTTGGCGCAAAAGCGATAGATAAAATCATTCACAGCCATAACTCAACTACAACTATAAATTTAACCAGGCCCAGTTTCTTCAATACCACATGCATTGCGCATTGATGACAGCATATTTGAGTAACGATATAAATGTTTCGTTCCTAACTTTGGATGATTTTTTGATAACAATATGAACGAAGCATGGTTACAATGGATTTTACTTTTTGTTTTTGCGTCAACTTCAAAAATTATGTTTAAAAGTATTATCGATGGTGTTTAAAGAATAAAATTATTTTTCACTTTTTAGAGCAATTTTGAAGTCGGTTCTATTTTTTTTTTCAAAATATTTTTTGATAGTTGAAATTGTAACCCTCACTCCAGTGGATTTACCCTAAACTGCAGTAGGCATCGCAATACATATTATGTAGGGGTGGGGGGGGGGGGGACATGCACTCATGTACTACAAGGAGTGCTGTTTTTTTTTTTTTTTTTTAATTTTGGCATTTGCACCCTTCTTTTAGGTGTTCCCTATTATTGTGACATGTGTGTGTGTGTGTGTGGTTGGCTACAGACGTGCTTTTCTACGCATAGAAATTGCCTAAAATATACTTTTGCTTAAATAGATTAAATCCGCCACAAATCAAACTGACTGTTATCAATTATCATAAATGATTCCTATTTTGATAAAAACGAAAGTGTAAATGCTTTTATAGAAAAGTCATCTGGTGAACAGGGCAGCATGCGCTTTGTATATGAGAGAAAAAAGACGGAAAAAGAAGAGAGGGAAGAAAAAAAAAAGAAGTCGCTCTGAGTATGACGAGTTTGGCCTCACCAGACGCTAAAGAGACCCGTTCACCTTGCAGAAGCGGGGGGGGGGGGTAGATTTGCATAGGTTCACTTGGGAAAAAGGGTTCTTGTATTCATCTTCCATATTTTTTTTGTGTCGAAGGTGGTTCATATTTCATAGGGTCGCCTCCTCGGGAATTAGGGCAGGAACGGATTGAAAATAGGCGAACTTCTTTCTGTCTTTACCCCCTCTTTTTTTTACATTATTATTATTACTCTTCTTGAATTCCTGAAAAGTGTGACATAGTTATCGGAAATCGAAGCTGGTTCATTCTCTCGTACGGCCTTGTCACGCCGGAGAATGGGAAGTGGCCTTTAGAACGCAGCAGTTATCACGAAAATAAATTTCCGAGTTCTTCCCGCGAAGGTGATGTAAGTGCTCTGTTTTTCTTCTAAAAATACTTTTAAAACACGCGCTCGGTTTCTTTTGAGTTATCTGATGCTTTAATATGTTAACCAACCGAAGAATTGATCGTGTATTCGGAATTTGAATTGCCATGAAATAATTGGGTGAGTTAATTACACATACTTTGCGTGACTGTTTTGACTGCCGTAAAGCTACGTGGATCTTTTTTTGTACTTTTTAATAATTCTCTTATAATACTTGTTCTATCTTGGATATAGTGGGTTTAGTTGGTGGGGTAATATTTTTATTGGATACCAAGAGCAAAAATAATTAAAAGTAATTTTTAAGCTAATTGTTATTAAAGTTAACGAATTCATTTCAAAGCTGTACTTTGCAATCATAGCACTGTGGATAACAGACCTTTGAAGCTTCACAAACTTTGAAAATAATCCAGATTTTTGAGGCTTTCCTCGAGTCAAGTTCTTTGCATTTTTTCGCCATGTACGGTAGAACCTCAATTATTCGATTCAATTGAGACCGAACCCCATTTAGACAAATGGATTTTTCGGAAAAGGGGATCTCTTGTAATCATTTACTCTACTGTATGAATGTTAAAAATGAGAGGAAGTAAAAAATATAAAACGATTTCTTTTTTAAGGAGAGATAATTTTTAAGGAATAGGGGATTCTATTTGAAATTAATCAAAGTAAAATTAATTCAAAAGCGCAAATATTTTTTCCAGGGCAGCGGAATGAGAAAATCACAAACTCTCGACTCCGACTCCTTGATTTTAAGGGGGTCAGGGACACAAAAATCCTCAAATTTTGCAATTTTTTTTTATAATTTGAAAAATTGCTCCGTTTTTTTCTGCTTAAGAGGACGTTTGAATCTTGTTTCTACCTTCAATAGAACGAAAGTTATAGTTATTTTTGTTGCATGCATCTAACGAATGTGTACATAACTTTAAAACTTTAAACGCGTTTTTCTCCATGATGCAATTTTTCCCGATTTCTTGCATTCAAACTCTTATAAGTCAGGAACCGATAGAGATAAAGTAATGAAACGGAGCATATCTTTTTCAAGCAATTTACTTTAATTTTTATTCGGCGAATTTGAAAAAAACGTTTACTGCAAAAATTATGATTTTTTTTAAAAAAAAAAGTAGCTTCGAATTTTTCGAAATTTTTCTTCAAATATTTTTTATTGAATCAATATTTTTAAAATCGCCGAATAAAAATTAAAGCTTAGATATTTGTGCATACTTTTTTGAAAAAAAAATTGAAAATCGACCAACAATATTTTGAGTTATAGCAATTTAAAGCAACCCCATTTTTTTTGAAAAAAACTAATTAAATTTAAATAAAAAAATTTTTTTTCATATTTATGTTATGATTTTGCTTATTAAGTAAATGATGAATCAGTTCAAAAAATTTCAAATTTCTAAAGTACATAATAAAAATTTTTTCAAAATGTGTCCCGGACCCCCTTAAGGCCTTCTATTTCGACTCCTGTATCCTAAAATCAGTCCGACTCCGCTTCCACGACTCCGATTCCGACTCTGCAGCCATGGCAGAAAAGTCCGGCTTTTGGAATTTTAACTTCTATTCTTGACTGCGGCTCCGACTCCTTTTCCTCGAAGTCAGTCCGACGCTGTCTCCAAAACTCTGACTCTGATTTCGCAACTTTGGCCGAAATGCAGACTCGGAATGAACATGACTGACTCCGACTCTTTTACCCAAAACCCTCCGTGGAGAAATTTTTGAACCAAATGGGAAAACACCTATTTCATCAAATGAAAGAGCCATATTTTTTTTAGAACTCACCTTAAAATGTTAAAAAGGCATGTTTGACACAATTTGCACTCTTAATTAATGAGAGAGTAATGATTAGATACTAGTAAATTGAAGTTGGTGTACGGGAAAGTAGGCTTCTTTAGTTTTGAACAGAACTTCTTGTAAATACACAGTCGGATCTGGATAACTCGAAGCTTATAACTCAAATATTCCTTTATCTCGAAGTTTTCATATGTCCCAAAATCTTGAGACTGTTGTGGTAACCTCCCATAACTCGAACGTTTTAGCCGGTCCCCATTTTTAACAGTGTGAAAAGTAATCTGTTCTTGACTTCTTCCTTCCGATGTTGGAGTATCGTCCCAAGTCACTTCTCGAATTAGCCAGCGGAAGCTCGAAATGAGGAACAGATCGGATATTGGCCGTAACTTATAAGGGTCATTCTCCAGAAAACGTAACTTTTGAACGCAAATATTTTTCAATTTCGAAACCTTTCGTTTTTTTTTTTTTCTTTCTTAAATGAAAGTGTTACCTACTAGAAGTTTCCATAAACAATGGCACACAGCTAAGTTCCAATTATTTTACTCATAAATAAATAAATAAATAAAATAATGCCTTGCTCATGGAATTAAAAAAAAAAAAATTAATGTTTAAAAATTGAGGCCAATTTAATATCAAAGTAGTAATTTTGTTAATTGTGCAAACAATGAGCTATTTTGATAATAAGTGGGAATCTAATTTTAAAGCTCTTCTACTTAAAGAACGGCTTAATTAGCAGTTATCCTTTTTGTTCAAATGTGTGTTAAAAAAAGTATTTAGTAAATTTGAAAATATACTGACAATTTATAATTTTGGTAGAATGCCTAAGATTGATGTATTTCCCCTCCATCAGATATTTTCACCTCATAAATGATGACATTGATAAGGTCTCACGGAGGTGAGGAATTTTCCATTAATATAGGCCTACTGGATACATTTTTCAGGGAAATATTTTGTTTCTTCGTTGCTACAATCTGCTCATGTTAAGCGTATGAAAACATGTTCACTTCTTTTTTTTACATTAATTTACATCCCTGAAATTCAAATTCACGGAGGTGAGAAGTCACACTAACCACGCTCAGTTTTTAAAGCAAAATCCATCTTCTTGCTTTTCGACAAAAATCTGACAACTTTTTGTATGGCTGAAAATAAACAAGGAGGGTCCCTTAAATCATGGAAAATAAAATTTGATGTCATTACTGCCACGTGTTAATGAGGAATGGCATTTTGTGTTTAGGTAACGGAGGTGAGAATTTATTATGAGACTTGACTCTTTATCCTACTAAAACAAACTAAAATACAATATTAAAAAAATTAAATGTACTTTAACAATTAGTATTTGAGACAATTGTGAAAGGAATAATAAATATGTATATACTTTTAATTATACAAGTTATTAAGCAACACAGGTGTGTGACATGCCACGGAGGTGAGAATTCACATGTTGTGAACCAAAAATATTCTAAAATAAAAATTATTATTAAAACATTGTTGGCAGGTTTAAATAGATTTATTTTTGATAAAATTAAAAAGCATTGTTAATTGAATTGTTCCTTAAAGTTTTTTCTTTAAAAGGCTTGTGACCGAAAAGTTACACTTTTTGGAGAATGACCCATAATAAAACAGGGGTGCCCACCTGAAGGAGTCATGACGTAGACTGCACCATTGAAGTTTTTAGGGAAGGGGGGGGAGTATTGAGGGGTATTTTTCTCTTTTGGGAGGTCTTGGCGAGGTTCTTCGCAATATTTAAAGGGTGCGCCCTCTGTCTTAGGGGGAGGGTTCACCCCTGAATATAAAGTTTTTCGAATCTTCCGCGAGGAGTCTGCTGCCTGTACGATCATTTGAAAATTTGAAGCCAGTGTTATTCTAATGTGAAAAATTCCTTTATTCGAAAAAGGAAAAAAGAAAACGCTCTTTATTATATTTTGTGTCTACAAAATCTTGAACTGTGTCGCGCTGGAGGAAGTATACCCCAATAGAAGAAATGTTTGGCTTCTTAGGAGTATTCTACTTAACTATGTATTATCAATTAAGCATTTAGATTTTCTGATATGTAACCTATTCATGAAACACACCGCCATCTCAGTCATTCCAGAGGAGGCCTGCCGTTTGCTAATAAGCACGAAATTGCAATCCTCGGCTGGAATGACTGAGCTGGCGGTGTATTTTATGTATTTCGTATTTCTGCCTTAGCCCTGGTCATAGGGCGGTAACTTACTGAAAATGTAACCTATTACTAAATTTCCTTCAGCAAGTATTCATTTTCTTTTTAACCGACTTTAAAAGAGAGACGGTTTTCAGTTCATGCCGTTTGTATGTTTTTTTTTCTCCAAAATTTAATAAAAAAGTTGAACAGAGAATTGACTCCCTTGCACCTGGTGTTATGGAATTTCCCTTTTATTCCGAGTCCCCCTTGTTTTCTCCTTCTCCGTTATTGGGAGGGGGGGGGGGAGAGAAACCGTTAGCCTGCGAAAAAAACCTCACATGGGTGTAGCAATTTAGGTCACTTGATGCTTAAATTTCCCGACGAAAAAAACTCTTCGTTCAAGTTATTTTTCTCATCTTGCTAACTCAATTTATGTCAAAGAGTTGCACCTTGTATACTACATGCAAGTCTTATTCTTACTCCTTTTGTTATACGCGCTGCCAGAATTTACTATTTGTGAGGAGGGGGTCATAACTGGTCCTTATGTAGAGATCAACTACACTGTAAATAAAATCCGGAAACGTTTCTGAGTATATCATGCAGCTGCGGTTCATGAAATTTTCAAAAACGTTTCTGAGTATTTCGGACTTCTCTTTCTATAATGTCCAGAAACGTGTCTGAGTATTTCGGAATCCTCTTTCAATGTTTCTGAGTATTTTGGAATACTCTTTCTGTAATTTTCAGAAACGTTTCTGAGTATTTCGGAATCCTCTTTCCGTAATTTCCAGAAATGTTTCTGAGTATTCTGTGCAGCTGTGGTTCATGAAAGTTTCGAAAACGTTTCCGAGTATTTCGGAACTCTCCAAACAATTTTCAAAAACTTTTCCGAGAATTTCAGAATCCTTTTTCCGTGATTTTTTCTAAAATATAATTTTTTACTATAGTATTGCATACCATATCAGTTTCAGTTTTTTCATATCTAACAGCAATGAAACAAACAATTTTAGAATCATTCGTGGATTTTTTTTTCTTTTTCTGAATTTCTGATGACAAATAGCATGGTTAACAGCATAACATATGCACAGTTATAAATTTTTGAAAATTTATGAAATACTATAGTAGTTTCATTCCTATTCACAAAATCGTCAGGGGAGGGGAGGGGGGGGTACTTTCTCAAAAGTGGGATTGTTTGTTAAACAATCTTAAACTTCAGTTTTTCTCACAATATTTTCAAGACAAAATTATCAACATATTGTATTTTTAATGCAGAACTTAAAAACATATCTTGTATCAAACTTGATAGCTTTTATTTTCGGATAAAATTTGACAGAACTTACCTTCCCTTCGCGTCAAATCTATTTCTCTGACGAAAAAAGTGTACCGAAAAGTGCCAACAGAGAAATTGGTGAATTTAAATATGACACCAAGTCCTCCTGTTGGAACCATTCGGGGTGATTCTTCTGTTCTTGCCCTTTTCCAGTTCATCACAAATATAAATACTTTATCAAAATAGGTTACTGATTTTATTTTTACAATGTGCGCAAAATGCATTACATATTTTATTTATTAAAACATTGAATTCTATTGCATGATTACTCCATTTCATATATACGAGATCCCCCCCCCACACCATAAGAGTGATGGTGAACCCATAAAATGCTATAAAGCGCCCCCCCCCTTAAAAAAAGCAATCCCTGAAAATGTTAATGGCAGTCTGCGTGGTGAACGCCCCTCGTCTTCTCCCCATATGTACATTGTATATTTAATTAATAACATAGTATTTAAAAAAGGATCACTTTTAAAACAATGACATGAAATAATATTTATTTTTACTTCGGCTTGTAAATGCAGCTGTTCCATTTTTGCCTCTGGCTCATTCCTCCTGACTGTCCCATATTAAACTAGTATATCCACGAAGGAAATGTTATTTACCAAACAACTAATGTCAAGGAATTTTTTATTGTCAACCACATTTAACAAAATGAATAAGCACATGAATTAATTGCATAACTATGAAGCTTACTAATAGATAACTGGGCCATTTTCTAATGGTATAAATATTTTTAAATAAATGAATAAATTATAATAAAAAAGATAAATAATACTGGCACATTTTTTGTGAAGCATATTACAATACTAGAAAACATTTGCATTACCATATTTTTAATGAATTTAACAATTGATTTTTTTTTTTTTTTGAACCAATGTATGTATATCCAAGTATTTCGAAATAACTTTTCTGTGATTGCTTTTCAAATATAAATCTTATTTCTTTTGCGTAATTAATCAGTTTCAATTGGTTACAACAAATAGTACACTGCGCTCACAGGTATGTAGGATAACTTTAAATTAATTCGATAAACCCAAAAACAGTTACAATTGGAGCCTCATCAAATACAAATCAACAAAAATATAAATGTATATAACAACATGTTTTAAAATATTCATTAATACTTACAAGTGAACATGAGCGAAAGAAAATCTAAGTACCTCCATTACAACTGGATAAGTAATCCAAAGGGTTTCGTTTCATTAAGTATAAAAACGGGTGTTGAAACTATTCACGCTTGAACACACAATATAAATGTAATCATGGTTGCACCGGAAATTGTAAAGAAGCAAATCGTTATTAACTAACTTAATAGCTGCGTACATCTTCTAAAAAATCAAGAGCAGCCCAAAATGCAAAGGCGTAAAATTAGTTTCGACACAATTTACTACTCTCTAGACATGAAATAACAAGCAATCCAATGCTAAACAGTTGCTGACTGCAGCAACCATAGAAAAGGAAAAAATTAAGCTCTCGTTATTTTCGACTCACTGGCGCCGAAGGATAAAATACGTTTCGAAGCATTGCGCCTGACTTCCGCTTCTAGATTTCTTGAAATAACAAAAAGCTTTCTGAATAATGAGGAGTTCGCTATTGGATGAAGGATTCTTACTATTTCGGAGACGTTTCCGATATATCCAGAAACGTTTCCGAAATTTGTTACAGTGTACCGTACTAGGGATAGTATCTACTAAAATTAATGTTTTGGAGGAGGGGCGGAATTGGATTTACATGTAAGCTAATCAAGCTATAGCTTAAGGCCCCGCTTCGTTGGGTGCTCCCAAATCCCGAAAAAATGCACGATTCATTCATTAAAAAATGAAAGAACTCGAAAAAATAAATTTCATTTCAATTGCTTTAAAACCTTGAAAATTTGGAAGAGTGTTGTTAATTTAAAATATCAAACTTTGAATTCTGAAATATAGGGGGATGGCAAAAATTCAGCTCTTTGATACATCCTGTATTAAAAATGCAAAAATCATGGTTCTCGCGTTTCTGATGCATATTTTTGTGACTTACATGTTTCATGTATTGCTATTTATTTAATCCCAAATTCAGAATTTCTGAAGTTATTTTGTTGCTTGCTTTTATCTTACTTCTACTGCATACTATTAATGTTGGACTGTTCAGTACGGGTAAAAAAAAAATAAATAATAATAACACCACCTCTATCCTTTTTCATCTTTTACAGTACTTGATGTGTTTGAAAAAAAGAAAAAGCATTTTATGTTGTGAGTTGTTTGTGAATTTGTTGTTGTCAGTGATGTAACAGGTGTTTCTTACAAAGTTTGAACAATTCTAATATTATACAATCAAACATTAAAGTTTGACTGAAAAGTGCAAATGGTTCGTAAATGGACTGTCATTAATAATTTCATTTGCTGCAGAGTTCTGAAATATACTTTTTTACTTTTTTCCGCTGAAATATTTACCCGGGGGGGGGGGGGTTGAGGGTTATTTTTCTCATTTGGGAGGGGGACTCTTGCTTTTGGGGAGGCGTCTTTGTGATATGGGGGTGCGCTTTTGCTCTTAGAGGGGTGGGCACCCCTGTGAAAAAAAATTCAAGAATTCTTTGAAATTCCTTGAAAAGTAATCAGTTTCATTTCTTATCTAGTGTATAAAACATTAATTGTCCGAATGACCAGGATATTACTTCCTCCTTACCTATTTTCTAAATTTTAAAATGCATTTTTACATAGAATTTGATTTTTTATTATAAAATTATCATTGTGAAATGTTATCTATATAGTAATTGTTTCTTCTTTTCTTTTTAGGTACGTATTAACTTTTATTAATGAGTGCAAATGAAAATTTGAATGCGCGATTTGACTTGCATTAAGTGGGATTTCTACTAATCTACCTAATGGAAGAAGAGGTAATTTATTCCTTAAGTTAGTCTCTCCTAAGCTACCGTTGTGAGCATCAAGCATTTCATTTCCTCTCAGTGCTGATGAAAATGTTGTTTTAGCTGTTATTATTATTATTGTTATTTTAATCATGTTTGAATCGTTTCATTTGAGTTACTTCTTGGTATCAATTTACCATTTAGTAAATTTGAATCATATGTCGTAAGTGTTGTTTACTTGAGAACTGAGGGCCATATTCATCAACTCGATCGATCGGGTTTGATTCGATTGAATTCTGTCTACTAATAGCACAGCTACAAATTATACCTTCTCCCCACTCAAAAAATAATTTCTCGCTGCGCTACTGTTAGATAGAATTATAACTTATCGAATACAGTTATTACAAGGGGTTCCAGATGAGTGAATATATTCCCCCTAAAGTGAAACCATGGTGCCCAAGAGTGCCATGCTGTCCAGAAAATAGAGCAGGGGTGCCAAAACAGCAGGCAATCGCAGAATGACTCGTTGGCGCATGCGCTTTGATATACATCACTTCAATATGGCGGATGAATGATAGGTTGTATCTATAATACTTTCACATTGAATGAAATACATTATTGGATTAAAACTCGACTTTTCTAGGATTAATGTCCAAAATAACAAGTACGTATACCTTTTGATCACTTTGTTGCTTTTAAGGCTATCAAACATAGTTAAAAGTACGTGTACTTCTTTTCAGTTACCGTTACTGTCATTAAGTTTCAGTTTACCGTTACTGTTGCGAAATTTCCATCATTCAAAACGCTACTAACAATATCTAGCATTATTTTCTTGAGTTCTCGATAAGCAATATTTTATCACCAAAATAATTACCGGCAGTAAGATTATCAATAATCAACAAGTGAGAACCGTAATTAAAATGAATCTTGTGCTTCGTGTAGATTATAACAGAAGAGCATGCGAAAAAAATAAGAAAGAAATATCTCTGCGCCTAGTTTTTTTTTTTTTTTTGCTTTCTCATTCAAGTGTTTGAATCATTTCCTGTGAGCGGTTAATATTTCGATAGCGTTAGAAATTTCTTTAAGTTTTTAAACTGTCGAAAAACTTCATGTGCATTTTATTTTACTGTTACTTTTGATTGAAATTTTGAACGTTTATGAAACGATTTTGTTTTTCTGTAACTGTAATATTCCAGAATATTTTTGGCTCTTCATGTAAATAATTCATAAATACCTCTATACTTTACTTTCGGTACGGGTCATGTTGTAGTAAGTGTATAATTTCTCACAAATGATTATTAACTTAACTATGATTATTGAAATAATTACGTGTCTTTAAATTTAAATATATTTGTGACAGCTCTTTGATCCCAAGTAAAGCGGGTTGATATTTATCGTTTTATTTATTTTTTATATTAATTTGTAAAAAAAAAAAAACTCATCAGTACGCAAAAATTTTTCAGTTTTTTTTAACGGCTCCAGATTTATTATTTTTATTTATTTTATTTATTTTTAAGAAAATGATAAAAATTTCACTGATCGGCAATGTTTTTCATTTGCTTTTACCGGCCCGTGGCGTGGGTCAAAAGAGGTTGAGAAACACTGAGTTAGAGCACGGTCAGATGAATTAAAGCGATAAGCGCTTCTTAACTATGTTGAAACATCTGAAATTTGATCAAATGCTGTAATAACAAGTTTTAATCATTTCCAGTACTGAATTCAATGTGAAAAATTTCCAAAACGTAAAATAAATCAAAACTATTAAAAAAAAAAAAAAAAATACGCAACTGTATTCAAAAATGCACACAATACGTGGGATGGAGGAGGATCTACAGTAGAAATCAGTAAGGGTGCCATTTCTCTCTCCGTAGGTTCTTTCTTTTCACCCCCCGCTGCCTATTTTTTAAAAGGTGCCATTTCGGCTCCGTATTGAGTGCCGCTGGGGAACAAGCGTGTCACCCCTGAAAGGTGCCGAATGCAAACTGTAGCTTTAACAGTGTACGATCGATTGCATCAGAGATGAACACTGTCTGGGAAAAATAAAGGGCAGTATTTGAAAATTTAAAAAAAAAAAAATCGCGCTTTTGGTATCTATTGTATCGTGTATTGTTATTGCTTCATTGTACAAGCTTAATTATTTGGTTCGTTCAGAAGTAAATTAGCTTATTTTCCCGTGTACCAAATTAGATTTTCTAACAGCTAAATGTTCACCAGTTAACATACGCTGCAAATTGTATCAGTTATTCATTTTTCACAATTATAGCAATTTTCTTTAAACAAGATGTATCTCTTTCTGGTGAAAATGAAGCTATTAGTATGAAAGCTTTCTTTCAAACGGATAGGCAGTATGTCGGTAAACTCCGGCTATTCCGAGCTTCGAGTTCGTACGTATTAAGACGCACTGAGTAAAACACAAGATGCAGACACGTGATCAGACAAAACGTTGCACCAATAAATTGAAAATACTTTATTCGAACAAAACATGAAGATTCTACATGGTAGAAGACAAGACAATCAGCTGTGAAGCTATATGTTTATTTTAATAAGATAAAAACATAAGAGACAGGTACAAAAAATTGGTAGCTACAGAACCTCGATGCTCAAACTTATGATATAAGCGTTCAGCATCTGGTTTATAAATGTTACTGGTTTCTTCTTGTCATAGCTCTCCCTCAATGAAAACAGTGGCTCGCTGTTTTAAGGTCTTGCGCATGCTACTTTGGTCCTGAATCTTGTCCCCAGTAAGTTTCGTTTGTGTTTTATTGCAGTTAAGATCAGGATCACATAAGACTTCCGAACTCTCTTCAGTGGTATCCTCATGTTTGTTTTAGGATCAAAATATGGTTTCATTCTTAATACGTGTACGTCTACAACATCTATGTCTTTCCTTCTTTTCGTGGCAGGCTCACAATCTTCTATTTCGTAGGTGACATCAGCTAATTGTCGAAGCACTCGATAGGGACCAAAATAACGTTTAATTAATTTATCATTTAGTCCAACTTTTCTTGCTGGTCTACAAACCAAAACAAGGTGTCCTTTCTGGTAACTGCCAGCTCTGTACCTCGTTTTGTATCGTTGATTCTCTTTGTCTTGTGCTTCCAAGGTTCATGTTCGGGCAAGATTTCTCGCTTCTTCTGCCTTCGTGACTAGATAATTAACATATTCTTCCTGCTCCGAATTGGAAAAAACGAGGTATCAATCGTGATTTTGCCCTCTTTTCCATGGGGTAAAAATAAGGGGTGAAGCCTGTGCTATCCTGTTGTGGTGTGTTATTCGCAAATGTGACGAATGGTCAACAAGCAAATGCACTGTAAAAAATCTCGGAAAACTCTCTGAATATACAAAAAAGTTTTCCGTAATACACAGATTCGTACGCCCTCCGCAGTTTTCTGCTATAATCAAAAACGTTTCCCGTTTAGCAAGAAAGTAAGAGTCGACGCATGCGCAGCTCACACGGCAATTTTATAGTCCAGC
The DNA here is from genome assembly GCF_026930045.1 of Uloborus diversus. Taxonomy (NCBI): domain Eukaryota; kingdom Metazoa; phylum Arthropoda; class Arachnida; order Araneae; family Uloboridae; genus Uloborus; species Uloborus diversus. The sequence goes on along the minus strand of NC_072731.1, from coordinate 231,018,207 downwards.
AGCAAATCTAAACTGAAACTTTCGAAAGCACGCCATGAAAACAAGTGCTGACTCATGTATGCGAAGTAACACTCAATCAAGGGGATTAGTAGAAGTTTAGTTTCTCGCATGAATTCACTGAAGATAATTTTAAAGTCTTATATTTTCTTGCTTATGTATCGTCATGAGATTGAATTTGAAGCTATGTCACTTATTTTTAAGTACGAAGTGCAAATTCTCGACGCATGCTCGCGGAAGGAATACAAACTGAAATTAAAAACCAAATAACTGCCTAGAGGACGCCATGTAAATTCATTGCGTCGCATAACTTGTGTAGGTAATTTACTTTTTTCTTGGATACTTTTCTTCTTTCTACCAAATGGGTAATTTTTGTTGGCAGAATTTTATTCTGTCATAAAAATCACCTTTTTGGTGACCAAAGCCTGCAAAAGACCACCACCGACGAATAGGTAAGTCGCTTTGCAACTCTATTACTTTAAAGAGATTTAGTTCATATAAATCTCGTTAAAAAAAAACTATTTTCTTCAGTATCATTTTTTCGTTGTGAACTATTGTAATTTGAAAATATTTTACATTACATAGAACACATATTTAAAGTGCAAGTGTGTCTAGTTTTATTCTGTAAAATTTATGAATTGAAGATTATAAAAAAATTTAAATAAGTGTTATTGTGTACTTTGTTTTTATGTGTCAATCTCAGTTAATAATTTGGCTGAACATTTATGTATCAAGCATTATGAATTAAATGTTATAATATGCAAATTGTCAGGTTTGATAGTTCGTCTTTAAGGTTGCATGTTTTCATTCTCTTGTAAACAGTGTAGCTAGATTGTATGAAGTAAAAAAAAAACTATCTCTTGTAATTAGGAACATAGTGCTTCAGTATTATCTAAATGACGATATCTCTTTAAATATTTGCATTAGCGAAACGCTTTAAATTAGTTAAATGTGTATTAATTTATTTAACAAATAAATACATATATGTATTTAAAAGTGTCTTCATTTTTTTCGTTTTACTAGCCTCAATTTGACCAAAAGCAAAAAAAAAAAAAAAAAAAAAAAGACTTAATAAAATAATTTTGTATTTTTACACCATATTAAAGTATTTGACTTATAATTCATATGATACTTTGATTTATAATGTATATGATACTTTGATTTATAATGTATATGATGTTGCTTTTTCAAGGGGGGGGGCGCTTCATAGCATTTTATGGGTGCACCATCACTCTTATGGTGGGGGGGGGGGGTTTCTCGTATATATGAAATGGAATAATCATGTAATAGAGTTCAATGTTTTAATAAATAAAATATATAATGCATTTTGCGCACACTGTAAAAATAAAATCAGTAACCTATTTTGAATAAGTATTTATATTTGTGATGAGCTGGAAAAGGGCAAGAACAGAAGAATCAACCCGAATGGTTCCAGCAGGGGGACTTGGTGTCATATTTAAATTCATCAATTTCTCTGTTGGTAGGGGCCGTGGTAGCCTGATCGGTAGGGCATTGGACTCGGGGCCGGAGGGGCTCGGGTTCGATCCCCGCTGGTCGAAGACCCACCGTCGTCATTAAAGGGGACTGGGCGACGTTAAATATGCTCGTGGTCTCAATGTCCTCCAAGTGAAACGATACCTCTGGGGGTGCTAGCACCAGGTAGCTATTAGCTCTTGGACTAGTTCTAAATTCTCATTAACTGTTCGATCCGGTGATGGTGCTGCCATCTATCGGTATATAAAATAATGGAGGCAAGGCACTTAGTATGCAGTCCTCGACATAAATACAGTTGTAGTCAGTTGTGACTCTTGAATAGAATAGAATAGAATTCTCTGTTGGTACTTTTCGGTACACTTTGTTCGTCAAAGAAATTGACTTGAGGTGAACGAATTCCGGAACGCGAAAGGTAGGTAAGTCCTGTCAAATTTTATCCGAAGATAAAAGCTATCAAGTTTGATACAAGATATGTTTTTAAGTTCTGCATTAAAAATACAATATGTTGATAGTTTTGTCTTGAAAATATTGAGAGAAAAACTGAAGTTTAAGATTGTTTAACAAACAATCCCCACTTTTCAGAAGGTACCCCCACTCCAATTCCCCGACGATTTTGTGATTAGGAATGAAACTAGTAGATTATTTCATAATTTTTCAAAAATTTATAACTGTGCATATGTTATGCTGTTAACCATGCTATTTGTCATTAGAAATTCCAAAAAAAAAAAAAAAAATCCACGAATGATTCTAAAATTGCTTGTATTGTTGCTCTTAGATATGAAAGAATTGAAACTGATATGGTATGCAATACTATAATAAAGAATTATATTTTAGAAAAAATCACGGAAAAAGGATTCCGAAATTCTCGGAAACGTTTTTGAAAATTGTTTGGAGAATTCCGAAATACTCGGAAACGTTTTCGAAACTTTCATGAACCACAGCTGCACAGAATACTCAGAAACATTTCTGGAAATTACGGAAAGAGGATTCCGAAATACTCAGAAACGTTTCTGAAAATTACGGAAAGAGGATTCCGAAATACTCAGACACGTTTCCGGACATTACAGAAAGAGAATTCCGAAATACTCAGAAACGTTTTCGAAAATTTCATGAACCGCAGCTGCACGATATACTCAGAAACGTTTCCGAATTTTTTTTACAGTGTGGTAATAGAGCGCTGTATCCCAATCGGTTTGTTTGACATTAAGATACATCGACAGCATGTTTGCAAGTGTTTTCTTAAAGCGTTCTGTGAGTCCATTTGTCTGCGGATGATAGGCTGTGGTGAAGCTTCTATTTTACATTGGTGGACTTTATCAGAGATTTAATTTCGATCGGAACGTTTGTCCTCTATCTGAAATAATTTGAGGCAGTGAAAAGCAAAGGGATGTAAGTGGACGTTTTCAAGTTTTGAGTAAAACGCGTGTGAAGATTGCGTCCTAGGTAGGCTTTCATTGATTTTTTTTTCTAAATCATGCTATACAGCAGCACCTACCAGGGCTACTAGTACTATCTCTTGCCACAAGACAGAGGAGGGGTTCCCCTACCATTTGTACTGGTTATCTCCAAATTTTTAATTTTGCCTCTTGCATCCCTTTGCTTTTCACTGCCTCATTTGATGAAGAGCTCCTTATTTTAGAACAATGTCTTCCACAATACTTCTTGCAATTTCAAGGGATTCGGCTGTAGGTAACGCTTTAGTGATTGCTTATCGAGTCAAATAATCTGTATTTACAACTATCCATCTATAACCATTGGTTGATTTCGGAAATCTTCCAACCGGTTCCAATACGATGAAATGGTGCAACTGGGGGTTATTGGGATAAGATGTCTGGTGATATTTCTGGCACATGTTTCCGCCATTGGCATCCTTTACAATGGCTAACATACTGTCTTACTGTTCTGTATTGTCCTGGCCAAAAGAATTATCGCCGGATTCGATCGAAAGTCTTTGTAAAGCCCAAGTGCCCAGCAGCAGTTGGCGAGTCGTGAAAGTGTTATAAAATACGCAGATGCTTTGGAATAACAGGTAACCTCTCAACGCCTACGCGATCATAGTTCTTTTTACAAATAATGGTGTCTATGTCTGCAATTTCATATTCCTCTCAACAGATTGGTTTTCTTCAAAAGCTTTCAAAATTTTCCTACTAGTGATTTTTTTATTGCTTGATCGAGACGCTCTCAAAAGCCATTAGAGCAGAAAAATTATCTGTAGTTTCTTCGGAATCTGGGAGTGGGTTTTTAGACAAACGGTCCCCATTCCGCATCTATGTGTTTTCCCCCGCTTTTATACATAATGCTGGCTTCGTATTCCTGTAATCGTAATGCCCACCTTGCAAGTCGTCCAGAGGGCTCTTTGAGAAACGTTAACCAATATAAAGGATGATGATCAGAGACGACATTGAAAAAACGGCCAGATAAATAAGGTCGAAATTTACAGATCTCCCAAAAAACTGCGAGGCACTCTCTCTCAGTAGTCGAATATTTTTTTTTTTTTTTTGCCTTAGACAGAGTACAAGAAGCATATACAATTCAGACACACGGCAGTGTGTCAGCCAAATTCGGAAATCAGACGACGCATCTGCCAGTGTGTATACACGAAAAAATTGTTTTTTAAACGAATTTTTGGAAACGAAAGACAGGGTTGGCAAAAACCCGGGTTTTTTAAAAAAAGCCCATGGACCCGGGGTTTTTTTTTGGGTTTTTTTAAATAAAACCCAACTAAAGCTGGTTTTTTTTAAAAGAAATGTGTTTTTTTTTTGTCTTTTCTTAGGGAAAGACTTTCTTCCCTAACTGTTTTCTTGTGGGGTACGTGTAACATATTGTTGTGTAAGTACATGGACAAAACAAAAAAATTGTCTTTGGGTAAAAAAGGCTGGAAAATTCAGCGTTTTCTGAAGAAAAGTAAAAAAGACGACGAAACCTAAGAATGGTGAAGTTTCAGATTTTTTAGTTTCCATGATTACCAACAGTTAAGGCAAAGTTACTTCTCGAGTGATAAAATCTATTGTTTGTAATTATTACATTTTTTTCTTTTTGAATTTTACTTTATTGTATTTCATTTTGTTATGCAAAACTACTGTAGAACCTCAAGTAGTTTAAATCCCTTTTTACTGAATTCCAGCTTAATCAAGATATTTCTTTGAATTTTATGTTGCCTGTTTTTCTATTTCTGTGTACAGAGTAAGAAATATTAAACTTTTTTGTAAGATAATGAAAATACTGTACATGTTATTCTGTTTTCTGTTCGACCGTTCGTAAAACCTGTTAATTTCTAAAAAATATACCTTGTTTATTCGAGATTTGTGACGTGTTGGTTTCCGAAAAATATTTCACACGAAAGCCTTTCGGCTAGAGTAGTTTCCCCTGTACAATCTACAAATATTGACAAAATCAGACGTGACAGGACTTCGTAAAGATAATTTGAGTTATTTATTGACCAGTTAAAGAAAAAAGTTAAATACATTTATTTAAAATTTTTGAAGTATTTTTTAAATGCTGTTAAAAGTAAAGAAATACTATTAAAGTTCAACATTCATTTTTTATGTACATTGGCTGTAGTGAAAAACAAATAAAAAAGAAGTTTAAATTGTGAAAGTATTTAAATTAATTAGTTTTTTTAAAAACTTCTTGGAAAATTTAAAAAAACCCAAAAGTGGGCTAAATAATGGGTTTTTTTAAATGGGTTTTTTCAAAAAAAACCCATTGGGTCCAATCCGGCCAACCCTGATTGAAGAACATGGAAAAATTCAACATCTATGAGGAACTGCTATTTAAACTTTTTTTTTGTCGGTGACACCGTCTACCCCGAACCTCATTTCGACCGAACTTGGCTTCTTTTTCACATTTATGTTTTGTTGAGATCACTGCTTTTTCTGTTCCATTTTGAATCTGAAGGAGTATGGCACCAATTTTATAACCTTTTGCACCACCGTGGAACTCCGTTTCGGCTGTTTCATCAAAAGGTCCTAAAACAGGAGAAGATGACTGGGAGATTCCTTACGAGAGCAGAAAGACTTTTCTGTGTCCTCATTCCAACAAAATTTTGCACCTCCCTTCAATAACACTGCAGTACTGATGTCCCGTAAGAACATTTTAAAGAAAGAATAAATACCGAGCTAATGACCCAGGTAAATATCCCAAAGCTTAAGCGAAAACTGAATCTAAACCCCGAGAAATGCGCCTCAAACTATCGGTTGCTCTCCTTTCTAGTTTATGAATCCTGAAAAAGATGTTGCTCGAATTGTCCGCAACGGCCGAGAATGATCTAGATCAGCGGTTCCCAAACTTTTAAGGCCACGAAACCCATAGTAATTTGCTTCTACTTAAAGGATCCCCATTTTTGTTTATGAGTAAAAGACAAAATTTTAACGATCTAGGAATCCAATGATAAAAGATAAAAATGATCATCATTCGATTACTTTCTCCTACATAGAAAAAACTATTGATTGAGTGAGAATTTTCGTATTTTGACAGATTAAAAAGTTATAAGGTGCGCTTAACCTACCTTAACCACTTTTGTAAACTTTCTGTCTGTCTGTTTGTGTTTAGCATGTATTTCACCGATTTCTTGAGGGTGATCTAACTTAAAACGTAATGCATGGAATGCAAAGAAACTTGGTATACATGAGCATCTTCAGGTGAGCTGATTATGATTATTTTTGGCACTTATCTCTTCAGAGGTTTACCCAATCAAACGATTTTCACTTTTAGCGTGACAGAGCTGTGTGTCAAACAGTAACACAAGGATTCGCATGCAAAATGGTGCGCATATGTATCTCAATGGGAGAGGTGCAGATAAATTTTTTCCACTAATCATTTCGAAGGGATGACACGACAGAATGATTTTCTCGTGAAGCATTACTGCTTCTATCTCAGGAAAAAATGCAAGACTTCTAACAAAAACTGAAAACCATTGTCAGTATCGAAACCCGTGACCCTTTAGCCACGAACTTAGTGCTTTAATAAGCTCGACCCGTGTCCGCAGCATACTATTTAACTATTAGTTCAGTAGAAATAGCGTTAGGGGTCAAACAAATTGCAAGAGAAATGATTCTTGTAGTAAATGGTTGGTAACATGCTCCCAATGAAAATACTAAAAATATACATCCGTAACGTTGGGACAAATATGTTTTTGGCCGCCATTTTGAAAAAAAAAATAAATTTAAAAAAATCTTTTGTGGGATCAAATGATAGAAAATTTCCAGTTAAAAAGGAATAAAATAGGAGACTTTGAAAGAGAAGTGAGCATACTAAAAGTATTCACCCGTACAATCGGGAAAAAAGGTGTTTTTTTAGGCGCCATCTTCAAAGGGCATGAAGGCGCTCCTTTCTCCATGGCTCTTATTCCTGGCATGTGAAGAACCTTAACATTTTCTATACGTTATTCGGCAACACGTGGTAAAATCTTAAAGCTAAAACGCTGAAAGGTGGAGAGTTGAGGAGAAACTAAGCCGATATGTACTCGACTAAACTTGTAGCTTGCTAATCAATGCCGAATTCCGCCCCAAATTATTTCCATTTAAATTATTGAAATTCCTCCAATGGGGGGGGGGGGGGTAAAAAGAAAAGGAAAAGAAAAAATTCCTTTCGTTCCAGATATCCCGAGGTCGGATTTCAAGAAAAAGTAGAGCTTCATGAAAATCATACTTCGTAATCTTTTTTTTTTCTCGGAAGGGGGGGGGGGGGAGCATGCTTGCAGTTTTGATTTTGTTAAATCGATATCAGACGAGTTATTGTCCCATGAACGCAGAATATGTTTGTTTTACTTTTATGTGGATCCTTAATGTTCGAAGCTCGCAGAAAAAAGAAAATGAGAAATTATAAAATCTCGCTTCGGGAGATTAGAATCGTTCTTAACCTTCCTTTGATGTCGGCAGAGCTATTTATTCTTTTAACAAGGAGTGGTTGACAATTTTGTAAGTTAAAACAGAAGATGATCTGTCTGTTCTTTTTCTGGCCCGAAGCAACATCCGAAAAGACATGCAGTCTGGCAAGTCTGCAACGAAAGGCTGCAGCAGAAGAAAAATTTATAGCGAAACGCCAAGTCAGTCCAACGACCTTCCAACTACTAAACGAACATAGAAAGAAAAAAGAAAGTTGGCTTGCGAGATGAAAAAAAAAAAGCAAATAAACAAAATAAAATCATATACGCACGCACGCGCTCATACATGCATGCATGTATGTAGTAAGCATTGGAAGTTGAAGACCTGGTGGTAACCAGTTTTTTTTTCCTTCGTCCTCTGCATCTTCGCAAAATTCTCAGTATGCTGATGTAACTCTGAGAACCGGTAATAAGATGATTAATCGAAGTGTATATTGATTTTGTTTTCTCTTTTACCGCCTATGATGTTTTCTTCTCATTCCCACGTCGGAATCAATATTCGACTATGAGAAATTCAAGGTTTTATCGCCGGATTCAAGCACACACACAATATTTGCAGGGGTGCCCACGCCTCTAAGAGGAAGGGCGCACACTCCCTAAATACTAACACGAAGACTCCCCCCCCCCCTCAAATGAGAAAAATATTCGTCAAAACACCCCCCCCCCCCCCTAAAAATATTAATAACGCAGTCTGTGCCATGACCCCCACACCCCCAGGTAGGCACCCTGGTATTTGTTATTATTTCACATTCTTGTAATTCTCAATTGAAGTCTTCAAATGATGTGTTCGTTAATGCAGTGGTGTATCTAACATGGGTGACACCGGGAGGGGGGGGGGGTAATTTGTGATGTTACACCCCTACAAATGCGAAAAAAAAAAGATTGTAATATTCTATGAAAACATGAAATTCATACAATTTTCAGAAACAACTATATTTTGTGTTATAACGAAATTTTAAGCGGAGCAAATGTTCAAAAGACAAATAAAAACGCTTTGTATATAATTTGCTCTAGACACACATGTAGAGGGCGTTGAGAGAGCAAAAAAGTAAGGGTGTGTATGAAATTGATGGCCCCTTCAAACGTATCTCAAACACTGGGAAATATAATAATGGAGTTCAGCGTTTTGGCATAAGAGGAAGTCGCTACTAGGTCTAAGTATTGACAATATGAACCTAATCCTGAACATAGTGTTCAATTCACTCAATGATGTGGGGGGTCCTAGAGTTAACTCCCCGGAAAATTTTCAAACTTATAGTCTTAAAATGCATTTTAGCTTCATATACATCAAAAACTTACAATTCCACTGTGTGTGTCACCCCCCAGACGGGTAACACCCGGGGTGGGCCCCCCTCCCCTTCCCGCTCCCCTGTAGCGACGCCACTGGTTAATGCTTCTTTAAGTTAGCCATACCCACATTTCATTACAACTCCTTTCAATTAAGATAATACAAAGTTAATTTTCGTCAACAATTTTAGCAATGGAATTGTTTTTGTACAGGCAGCTTTTTGTTCAGAAAACACATGTAACACATGTAACCCCTCCCGTCTCGTTAGTTATATGTATTATTATTATAATTTCTTTCTTTTTTTATTTTTCGTGCATCTTCAAATCTTTTGGTAGAGGGCTAACTTATCCCGTCGTCTGCAGGGTTGGCAAAAACCCGGGTTTTTTCAAAAAAAGCCCATGGACCCAGGGTTTTTTGAAAGAAAACCCAAAAAAAACCAACTAAAGCTGGGTTTTTTTAAAGAAATGTGTTTTTTTTTTTGTCTTTTTTTAGGGAAAATGTGGGGTACTTGTAGCATATTGTAGCGTAAGTATATGGACAAAGCGCAAAAATTGTCTTGGGGTAAAAAAGCTGGAAAACTAGTTAAAATTCAGCGTTTTCTGAAGAAAAGTATAAAAGACGACAAAACCCAAGAATCAAGAATGGTGAAGTTTCAGATTTTTTAGTTTTCATGATTACCAACAGTTAAGGCAAAGTTACTTCTTGAGTGAGAAAATCTATTGTTCGTTTTTAATTGCTACTACTTTTTTTTTTGCATTTTACTTTCCTGTATTTCATTTTGTTATGCAAAACTACTGTAGAACCTCAAGTAGTTTTTACTCCCTTTTTACTGAATTCCAGCTTAATCAAGATATTTCTTTCAATTTTATGTTGCCAGTTTTTCTATTTCTGTGTACAAACTAAGAAATATTAAACTTTTTCGTAATATAATGAAAATACCGTACATCCTGTTCTGTTTTCTGCCCGACTGTTTGAAAAACCTGTTAATTTCTAAAAAATATACCTTGTGTTTATTCGAGATTTGCGACGTGTTTGTTTGCAGGAAATAATTCACATGAAAGCCTTTTAGCTAGAGTAGTTTCCTCTGTACAATCTGCAAATATTGGGAAAATCAGACGTGACAGGACTTAGTCAAAATAGTTTGAGTCCATTTATTTATCAGTTAAAGAAAAAAATTAAATATATTTATTTAAAATCTTTGAAACATTTTTTTAATGCTGTTAAGAGTTGAGAAATACTATTTCAAAAAATTCATTTTTTATGTCCAATGTCTGTGGTGAAGAAGAAATGAAAAAGAAGTTTAAATTGTGAAAGTATTTAAATTAATTTTTTTAAAAACTTCTCAGAAAATTAAAAAAACCCCAAAAGTGGGCTAAATAATGGGGTTTTTTTAATGGGTTTTTTCAAAAAAACCCATTGGGTCCAATCCGGCCAACCCTGGTCGTCTGCCATTAAGATCGACTTTTGTGTTTTACAAATGTGTCGCGCAGTTCAGTTATCGTTGAAACTTTTCACTTGATAGTGGAAAGAAGGAAAAATACTCATAATATGTTTAAAAAATAATGATTAAGCAATGTGACAATGTGGAAACTCGTGCGCACGCCAAGAGTTGAATCCCTACTCATTTTAAGCCACAACATGACATTGAAAGGTTGTTGTGACTTTTTCTTTTCTTTTTTTTTAATTTTTCGAATACTTTCTAGAATTGGAATGCTCCAATCTCTGGTTAATATCTGCGGGAGGAGGGGAGTGCTTCAAAAAGTTAAGCTGATAAATGTAAGCGTAATGCTCACACATTAAATGTAGCCACTGTCACAGGTTCACAGTTACAGGTAATAAATGCGAATGATGTGTCAAAAGGGAAAGAAAAATTATTTACAAATCGAAAAACTAAGAAAAAAAAACTAACTAAGGAAGTGCTAAAATACTGCACGCTGATTGGTCAGGTCCAAATTGATGGCGTTACTATAACTTACGGTGCACTACCAGAACTTTCATATAGTGAAGTGCGAGATCTTTCTCCCTCTAACCCACAACTCCAGCATCATGTGTTACGCATATAACGAACAACGTTTAGTTGTCGCAGTTAGTCTTTACATGTAAGGCAACAATGCCATGCAGTACAAGAATATCATTACAAGAGTGTTTCATAATAGGGGTGGAAGGATTGTTTCTCTTATAATTTGTGATCGAAAAATGTTTTTTCAGAAGTAGGGGAACATGGGGCAAAGTGAAATGGTGAAATATTTACTCTGCTTTTAGCTCCACCTATCCGGTATTATTTTAACTATCAGGGTTGCCACGCCACAGGGAAACCTGAAGAAACAGGGAAAACACAGGGAATTCAAAAATCAACAAAAAAACAGGGAAAATCCAGGGAATTTCGAAAATTTCCTCAAAAACCTGGAAAATACAGGGAATTTTTTTTTTCCTTATTAAATTAAAGTTACAAAAATCAATTCCCAAATATATAAACTACCAAAAATTAAATAAATAGTAATAATTATAATGAGAATATTAATAAAGTTCAGAAATAAAGTAAAATAAAAAATGGTAATTTTGCTTGAAAGTTTTTTTTTAAAGTAAATATTAAAATATTTATCATAAAAATAGAATCTTGAATTTCGTGATAATTTAGAGTGTATGAAATTAGTCGTCAATAATCATTGTTCTGGGTCACTTATACACTTTTAGGTCCATGGCTAAGAGAAGTTTTTTTTTTTTTTTTGAATAAAAAGTTGAATGTATTCAACCACCATGCTATTATTTCAGTTATTATGAATTCTTATTTATTTTCCCTTATTTATTTAGAAATTTGTGTTTCGTTTTTTTACCCTGTGGTGAAATTATCAAGATATCAATGGTCTTTTCCAAATAATCAGTGCTCGCTCGTTTGTAATGTTTTATTTTTATACAGGGAAAACACAGGGAATTTTTTTTCCAAAATTGAGTGGCAACCCTGACTATGTAGTACCATATGTAGTCTTTAAAGCATTTGGTGATACAGGCACTTTTAAAAAAATTATACTCATATTGTAATATTTCGTTCTAAGTCAAAATTTATTTTTGTTAGTATAAAATTATAAATTTCTTGTTATTATCATTTGAAATATTAATTGAGACTTCCTAATATTCAATGCAGCAAGAATGTATTTAATATTGAGTTTATTTGTATTTTAAATAAATTGTGACGGGACAAAGTGGATGGGGCAAAGTGCAATAGTTTGTTTCATTTACTCACTCAATCACTTGATCTAAATCACTTACATTTTCATTTATTAATTAATTCATTTACATTCCTTCATTTAATAATTCACTTATTTATTCATTCCCTTATTTTCTTATTAATTCATTCTTTTACTCGCTCGTTTATTTTTCTTCATATATCAATTGATTTATTCATTTAATTATGTTCTTTGTTTCATTATCTTTTCATTTATTCATTAAATCTTTTATTTACTGATTCTTTTGATCAAAAATATGTTTTACATAGTGATGTGCCGGATCGTTAAAAAAGTAGATCCGCGGATACGGATCTCAAAATTTTTTTACCCAATTCAACTATTCAAGTGTAAAATTTGTTACGAAAGGGTATTCCCGTCAGAATAATGGCAGTTTCTTCAAAAAATGTCAACTGCGGCAAAAATATAATCAAGACTATGATTTACTCTAAAGAAATCTCCGTTAAAATTGAGGGAGAGTTGGAAGGAATGGATCAGCGCTGCATTAATGCTTAGATGGAATGCGAAAAATTATTTCTAGCTTACTCGGTAGATGTAGGATACAGGAGCAAGAGTGTAAAGCTGCGACTGGACAGGCTAGAAATATTTTTTCCCATTTTATTTCAGCATAAATGCAGCGCTGACCCATTACACCGAACTTCTCCGACCGACGAAATACAGAGCCGGGACACCTTTACAAAACAGTAAATAGAGAATTTAGTCTCACTTTTTTTGAAGGATGCCGAGAAAAACAAAAATGAAGAATAACAGAAACCCCAAATCAATAACAAAAACTAATATTAAATTAAAAATTAAAAAAACAAAACATGTCCCAGAGAGACGACCTCATATAAAGATGAATTTCGCGGGTCAGAACACACATTTGTTAACAAATATGAACTGACAGCAGGTAAAAATTTTAAATGATTGAACTTTTTCACTTTGCCCTACATTCCCCTACTTAGAAAAGCAAAAATTCCCCCCTCCTTCTCTCTCTCTCTCGTGAAAATCACTCGTTGCTAGACAAGTACATCTATTTTCCAAAACTGGTGAACATATTTTCGCTACCCCTTAGTAGTGGTGTTCCCATAGGGTTATACTCCATGTACGCCGTATACTCTCAAATATTTTTTTAGACATATAGCGTATACTCTCAAGCTTAAAAAATATTCATATAATTACATATTATGTATATGATCGCATACACATATTGTGCGTAGTGGATTACTGGGAGTATATCCTCAGAAAAATAGATGAGAACATCACTGCGCCCTTAGAACCTGTAAATCCATAGAAAGTCGAAATTCGTCAGATATCGTTAATCCAGTTCTTTCTTCCATAAATTATCTAAAAAGAAAGGAGAAAAAAAAAATAAAATAAGATGAGCACAGCACCTCAAAAGGGAAAAGGTAATCCCTTTAGTGCCTCTTGATAATGTGGTTCTCGTGATCGAATGAGGGGTCATAGGTGGTCTTTACCTAGGCGATGAAAGGCAGAGAAGTCGATGACATTCCATGCTGATATGTGCGCAGCTGTCTGCTGCTTTTTGAAAAGCCTTGGCAGAGGATATCGCGCCGCAAAATCGGTCTTTTTTCCCGTGGTTTATAAGTGCTACTCCGTTTAGTTTACTTTTTCAGTCGGTGAAATGTAATCACCATCAGTGGTGTTCCCATAGGGTATGCTCCATATACGCCGTACACTCTCAAACACTTTTTAGACATATAACGTATACCCTGAAACTTCATAAATTTTCATATTATGATATATTATGTGTATGATCACATACACAAATTGTGCGCAATGGATTACTGTGAGGAAAACTGGTGGGAACATCACTGATCACCTTTATCATATCACCATTATATATTTATCAGTTACAATGTAAATTAAAAGTGGAAAAGCTTAAAAAATACTCTCTTTTTTTTTTTTGTTCGCCTAAGAGTTTTAAATGGAACAAAAAAGTATCGTTTTTTTTTTCGTTAAAACTTTCGTTTATATGAGGAAGAATTCATTTGCACCATCACGCATTAGGCAGTAGTTGGAGACATGAGAGTATCCAACGCTGGGGGGGGGGGGAAGGTAACCTTTAAAAGTGCTAAAAAGATCAAATTAAAGAGGAAAAAAAATCATTGAAACTAAGGCGCCAATTTTCCAAAATCCATTGACATGCTTAAATGCAACGGTGCTTAATAGAGACAACAAAACATGACACTAATTCTTTCTTATCATCATCGGTACGGCAGCCCCCTGTAGACCCTGGCCTTTTTCAGAAGCCTTCCATCTTCCTCTCAGAAATTGACCTCCAGTTCTTAACGTTTAGAATTGCAGAATTCTCATCCAGGCAGTCCCTCCATCTTTTCTTCTAAAGTTCCTCTTGATCTTCCACCAAGTCATTCTCAGAAGATGACTTGCCCATTTCATGCTGCTTAGTTTTGTGAATTTAACAATATCCTCATCTTTAAATTTCATAGGATTCTATGTTATCTATCGTTTAGCCATGTGTTACTCTTCAAAACGGTACTACAAAAACGGTATTCGATCAGCTCAGCTTTTGCTGAGCCAATGATTGGATTTGCTCCCTGCATTTACTAATTCCTGCTCGAAGATTACAACACCTGCGTCGGTCCTTTTTGGAATGTTATGTGTTTTTCCTTTTTCTATTTTGAATAAATGCTTGTGAAAACATAGGGCTCTATGCTAATTCAACTCATGAAAACATTTGAAGAATATTTGGGAATTATTGTGCATCTCTACATAGTATAAAATGAAGTCTCCAAAAAGCGTCTGTTTGAACTCGCAAAACTCGAGAACTACCCGGCCGATTACGCTGAAATTTTCACAGTTTGTTCCTTTAAGTTCTGAGAAGGTTTGCAGACCAGTTCGAAAACAATTCGATCAATAGTTCTTTTTTTATTCCAATTTAGGCCCAATTTTCACATAAATTCCCGAATATGGGGGTGAAAAATTACTCGCAATTAGTAATATTATATATCGTTGGAAAGGGAAGAATTTTCCGCGTTCTACGCAATTTGTTCCAACGCTCTAACTTAATTGCGACGGAAGTTATTTATGTTTTTAGCTCGAATTTTTTTAGGCTTAGCTGAAATTTAGGCACTACTTTCTTCATTAAATTTATCAATAAAAAGTGAAGGAATTGTCCTACAGTTTTCTTTTTGACGCCATTCGAAAAAGCTACCCTTTTTACTCCAGATCTAACTCGACCTATGGTCGGAAGTTTAACCCTCTATCTCCATTAGAAAAAAAGTTACAAGCGAATGAAATGAAGTTCAAAAATCTGTTCTCTATTCAAGTTTTTAACCATTTTATTTTGCATTTCCACGGTGACGCTTTTTGAATCCATTATTTGCATCTTTCTCATTTTCAATTCTGAAACTTATTTTATTTTGTGTTTCCATGGTTACGCTTTTTAAATCCATCTTTCTCATTTTATTTTAATTTCTTAAAAGTATTTTAATATCTGTCGTCATTGCTTGGAGGGGAAATTTTGCATGATGATTTTTATTTCTTTTATTTATGCCTGATTGTTGAATATACGTCACTTGACACAATTTTTGTTTTCAAAATAGACCGGGCGAAGCCGGGCAACGCAGCTAGTGTATTATACGATGCTGAAATTATAATTTTTGAGTTCAGTGATACGGCAACCATGTTTGCTATATGCTTAACTAAAAGGAAACTGCAGTTTCACGTCATTGCTATATTTATTTTCTAATGTATGAATCTGTATACACGACTTCCATAGGTTAAATCATTTTAGGAAAAAACCGTTTATTAATCCACTAGCTGCGCTGCCCGGTTTTGCCCGATCTACCTTGAAAATAAAAATTGTGTCAAGTGACGGGGGGTACATTCAACAATCGGGCTTAAATAATAATAATAATAAAAATAAAAAAAAAACATCATGCAAAATTTCCCTCCCAAACAATGACGACAGATATTAAAATACTTTTAAGAAATTAAATCGAGAAAGATGGATTTAAAAAGCGTAACCATGGGAACACAAAATAAAATAAGTTCAAGGAATTAAAATGCGAAAGAAAATTGTTAACAATTTAAATGAAAATGAGATTTTTTGAACTACTAATTTACTTGATTTAAAAAGGCTTGTAACCTTTTTTTTTCTTTCGAGATAAATGCTTAGTTTGTCTACCATAGGTCGAGATGGATCTAGAGTAAAAAATATCGCTTTTTCCAAAGGCGTCAAAAAGAACACTAGGGGACAATTCTTTCACCTTTTATTGATAGATTTCATGAAGAAAGTAGTACAGTAAAACCTGTAAAGTTGACCAACCTTGTAAGTTGACCACCTGTCTATGTTGACCGCTTTTGTCAGGAACGGAATTAGTCCTATCTCATATAATGAAGGAAAACCTTTGTAACTTGACTACCTGTCTATCTTGACCACTAATATTCGCCAAATTTGGTTTGGAGTATTGTAAAAAACCCTTTGTAAGTTGACCACTTGGTTTATCTTTTTTTTTTTTTTTTTAACTTTCTTCAGCAAATTATTTTGTTTTATTATTTATTTATTTATTATTATATTTATTATTTTTTTCATAGCTTTCTAAGAATGTTTTTAATGTTTTGATGGCAGAACAGCATTTTATTAACTAAACAGCAGCATAAAGCTTAATGCTGCTCTTTATTCTCCAAACTTGTTTTTCATTTGTTGTTCTATTTGAGATAGCTTTTTGTACTCTGTTCAATGAAAATAGGTGTCAATAGAAAAGTTTATAGTCTTTCCTTTCAGTTGCAATATGTTGTGACAACACAGGAATTGTGCTGAAAAGAGCAGGCCAGGATCCATGAAATCTATCATTTTGATTCCCCAGCAACAAAATATGTAGGGTCCCTCCCTAGTGGCCAGCAGTGTCTATAAGTAAAGTGAATAAGTCTTAGTGCTAGTTTTTTTTCTTTTTTTTTTTCATTTTCTAGGGCCGTTAGCCCTTTTAAGGACACGGTCTCTCGCACTACGGGTACTCAGATCTGTGCTTGCTAATGAGTAAAGTTACATGTTTCTGGTGCAAGGGATTAAGAGATAGGATATTTTGATTTTTCCTTTATGAATTGGGTGAGCTTGTTGCTCTTTGTGTTATAAGTTTAACATATAAAGGCTTCAAAAAGAAAGTTAGCTGAAATTAAAATTAACTGAAAATGGAAAAAGCCAGAGAATATTAGCTGGCATATATGGAATTTCAAAAACTTAAGTGTCTAATATAGTTAAAAACAAGGAAAAACTAACAAAATATTTGAAAAGTATTTTTAATTATTGTTTTACTTTCAATAATGTTTAACAATGATAGTGAGTTGAACAGAAAGAGTAAGAGTGAATTCCTCAAAAATGAATACATGGTGTAAGAAATGACAAAAAAAAATATTACCGCCCTTTATAAGTTGACCACCTGTCTAAGTTGACCGCCAAAGTACTGCACCGCGAGTGGTCAACTTACACAGGTTTCACTGTACCTAAATTTCAGCTAAGCCGAAAAAAATTCGAGGTATAAACGCAAAAAACTCCCGCCGTAATTAGAGAGAGCATTGAAACAAATTGCGTAGAACTCAATTCTACCCTTTCCAACGATATGTAATGTCGTTGTGCTAGTAATTTTTCACCCCCATATTTGGGAATTTATGTGAAAATTGGGCCTAAATTGGAATAAAAAAAGAACTACTCATCAATTTTTTTTTCAAACCGGTCTGCAAACTTTTCCGGTACTAAAAAAAGATACATACTGTGAAAATTTCAGCAAAATCGGCCGGGTAGTTCTCGAATTTTGCACATTCACACAAACAGACGCTTTTTGGAGACTTCATTTTATACTATGTAGAGATTATTTTGCGAATCTCTTGGATAACGTTTTATTTGCAACCAGAGTTATATTCAAAAAAAAAAAAAAAAAAGAAAGAAAGAAAGAAAAAAGATCGATCGATTGATTCATTTGGAAAACGTTGCCACACAAGTATGTAATGACGTTCTAAGCACTACAAATTTCCCCGGGGGGGATACAGGTGTTCAATTTATTAGTAATGCCATGCCCTTAAAGCAATCTTCGGCAAACCACATTTTTGGTGTCTCCCCCCCCCCTCTTAATCTTTTGGTTTTTAAAAAGGTGATTAAATGCAAATTTTCGATCTTCGTTTTTAGCTATAGTAGAGGTAGAAGGCTGATGTGTTCCACACATCATTTACCGAACCTGATTTTAACTTTTGAAGTGGATGGTCAGCTTTTAAACTTCGGTTCATAATGACAGGGGGGATGGACAGTGTAATTGATATGTGTGGTGTACTTAATTGATTATGGATTGGCTGTCATGTCATTGCTTTTATTGATTCTCTGGAACACCTCAAGAAATGTTGAAGATTTTTTTTATCGGCGGTGTTCATTATTTCTTTTTGCATACATAACTTTTCCCGCGTTCAGTCTTTTTTGGCAAATCTCTTAACAGTTTAGCAGTAGCAAATTTTCCACTCCTTTCTCATTTTATTCATTACTAGCTGACCCGGCCACGTGTTGCTATGGCTAAGGTTTTTGTTGTATTTCATTGTAGTAAATTATTTAAGGGGAAACGGTAGGAGAACACCAGTCATAGGGACCGTTTTTTTTTTCTTTTTTTAAATAGATGCTAGTTGTAAAAGAACATGATGAACTCCATAACTGAAGTTATACTTCTGTAATCCCTCAATACAATGAAATTATTATTCACGAACGAAGATGGGAACGTTTAAGCAGGTTATTCTGTAATAAACGCTATACAGTGAAATTATTCCTGCTTTTTAATTATTAGTGCTTCATTGTTCAAATCTCTTTAATTAAAACAAATACATGTAAATAATTACATTATTAAAGGGTTTTTAAAGGAGAAGTAGTCTTGTTGGCACGTAATCCAATGACACCGTCAGAATCTACGATAGCCTTCAGAAGGTTACAGTTTCCCATTAGTTTAGCTTTTGCCTTAACTATGAAATTAGTCTCAAGTCCAAACAATGTCCATTAAATGTTTAGATTTGAAAAATCCTTGTTTTTCTCATGGGCAATTATATGTTGCATATTCACGTATAGGAAAACCGTCGAATTTATTTGTGTTAGCTAAAGATGTTTGTAAGACGACGTATTTTGGCTCTCCTCGCCATGAACAAATATTTCATAAGCTGAGATCTTCCTCTTTTACGCACAGTTACAAAAAAAAACATAAATTTACAAAATAAACAAAAACGTTGCCAAATTACAAAAAAAAAAAAAAAAAAGAAAGAAAGAAAGCATAGGCTAATAATAAAAGTAATTATTAGTCTCTGGTTTAAACAAACCTTTAATGTATTGTCCTTCAGAAAAATAAATACAATTATTACCAAAAAACTATTTAAAACTAAAACAAATTACAAAATTAAACCCATAAAAAAGTGCAAAAGAAAGGTTTTTCAAGATTTCATAAAAAATACAAAAATTGCTCTATCTGCAAAATTGTTTTTTTCATCATAGTTAAAATAAAATTTCCGACATTTTAGTCCAAAAATTTTTTTATCTGGCGCAATTGGTTCGGGGTCTGTTGGGTAAAAAGCACTAAAAATCACATAAAACATTATATATAACTTTTTTTAAACTAATTGTTTTTGAAATAGATTATATCCTATTATAATTCCTGATAATATAGCTTTCTAGTGGTGAAAAAATGGTTAAATTCGGTCCAGTAGTTTTAGAGCCTATACGATACAAACACGCAAACAAATCTTTCCTCTTTATAATAGTAGTATAGATTGGTTTACATTTTATAACATTTAAGATTGATACTTTTTCTCCGTAGAGCATTTTCTCCCTTTGGTGCGGTGTCATTAGCTGCTTAATATGAAGTTGAGTTTGGCTTATTCAGTTGCTTGCTGCAATAGCAATTTTACGAGATAATGAAGCAACGACGTAAATTTTTCTCAATAAAGAATTCTCGGAATTTTTATGTTTTCCTGTTTATCCATTTTTCCGTTTGTTATTTTACGGATTACGATTTTATTTATTTATTTTTTTGATTAAAATGGGAAATGTTCGTGCTATAAATAAGCTGAAAAACATTGGATACATTTTCGCCACCAAACTTGCTTTTTTATTCATTTTTAACTGCATTTCAATCTTTTTAACTTTTTTGGGGGTGCTTATATTTTCTTAACGCAGTTGAAGGAAACTTTATTAATATAATTTGCTAACAGTTTTACTCAGATCATTTTTTATTTACTTTATTAATTCTTTTTGTAAAGTTCTGTCCTGTTTTGGAATACGATGGGAGGACGGTATAATTTCTAACTGGATTACGACCGCTTAGTATTCATGTGGTGCGAGCATTTTGTAGTAATTATTTGAAAACTAGAAAGTCGCCCGTCAAGGTTTGACGGATGAAAATTGCTTCTCTTCTTCTACATTTGAACGAAGCAATTGCCTGTTTGGTGATATTTTGGTAGTTGAAATTTTACCCCTAACTCCAGTGGATGAACCCTAAACTCCAGTAGATAGCGTTCATAGTTGACCACTTTTTCGTTCTTCATTTCCCTGAAATGACACAGTCTTATCAGTAAAACAGTTAAGTTACTGGATCGAGTTCAGCCTTGTCACAATGGAACCTTTCCCTGCATGTTAAACATTATCAAAACATATTAGCAAATTATCATGCCGCGATGCGGCTTTTAATGTTGAAATACGCGCGTTACTCGATCATCGGCTATTATGTGCAGGGTGTTTCTGAACTATTGGGCAGAACTTAAAGGGGTAATAGTACATATCAGTACAAACAATATAATGTCAAAAAAAAAAAAGGTTCCCAACCGCCTTCCGGTGGTTGGCAAACAGGCGGTTGGGACCCCCCTCTTCTTTATTGGACTAAACTTACCTATCTGCGCATTTGTTATGCGCATAGCATAACAAACCCTTTCCTCACCCTTTCCTCACCCTTTCCTCACTGGCGACGAAATTTAAATCATCTCTTACCAAACTTCATCCCTGCCTAGTTTGTTGGTTGCAGCTCAATTTATTCTTGATGCATACTTTTTTTTTTTTTTTTGTCACAAAGTGTATTTGAAACTTTGAAGACAGTTCAGTTTTTGCAACTTAATCACGCCCAACAATTCAGATTTTTAGCCCAAAATTTAAGTCAAAGCATTAGAAAATATTTTATGTTATTCAAAAATAGCGTAAAAATAGTTGTTCGTTAATCCAAAGTATAAAGCACCTTCTATCGGCACTTTAATAAATTACATCTTCGAAATTTATTTTCAAGAAAATATTGATAAAAAAGAATAATTTTAATGAAAAAACGCAAACGAATTGACCAATTTTTCCGGTTTTTATTATCATTTGAAATTTTGTACCCTAAACTACTTGTTAAAATTCACATTGAATGAATAGATTATTCTAATTTTTGGACCCATATAAGAATCTATCTATTTTTCCAATGTGTTAATGATCCATAATCGTTAAAATAATATCTGAAAAGTTGTTTAAACTGATTTCCCCACTCATGAATAACGAGTTTTAGTCTTTTTTAATTTGCATGCTTTCATTTTTCCCGACTCAGGGACAAGTTTGGTTCAAACAGTTTTGATATTCTATTATTTTGAATTTGGGTTTTATATTGTTTGTTCTGATATGGTACTATCACCCTTTAAAGTTTTGCCCAAGAGTTCAGAAACACTCTGTATATGAGGATTGTCCGAAATAGTTCCACATAAAAGGTGGTGTTTTCAACTAAATGCTCTTTAATATTGCTGCTGCTTATTTCCTTGTCTTTGTAATGAAGTAGTCCGTGACGAACGCTCTTATGCAATAATGAATGTCTGTCATGGAGCCAGACTTTGCGAATTTAACGTTCCATTATAATATTTCCGTTTTGTGCTGCTCTTCATGACTACAATAGGTAGTTAGAGAAAAAGATGATTTTTTTCTTTCTTTTAAATACATACAGCGACATGTTGTGGATTGAAAAAAAAAAATGTACCAAGAGGCATCTTGGGCTCATCTTATACAATTAGAAACTGAGCGTGTGTACCTATGTATGTATGTATGTCCGAGTTACTTCTCCCGAACGCCAGTACCGAACTGATCATCGAACCAGGTATCGATGGATTCGTAATTTTCCCGTCTTTTATGTTTGGCTATTTAACATAATCCTCCGATAGTAATTAGAGATATCAATTAAAAACTGTTAATTATGATGCTTGGATTTCGTCATGAAATCCCTAATTTTCAAAGACTTACCTCCATTCAAATTATTATTCATTGCTTCAACTCAACTTTCCGTAAAAAAGCTTTTATTGAAATTTGTAGTGTAAAAAAAAAATCATTAAATGAAAGATATGTTGCCGTTTTTTTTTCTCGAATATGAAGAAATAAAATTTGGCTTTTGTTTTAAAGGCTTTTCCTGCAATCGGGAGATTTAAAATGTTTAATTTTTGGTTATTTTCCCGCTGTCTGCCGCAAAATTTTATTGTTTTTTTTTTTTAAATTCAAACTTGAGAGTTGAACACGCGTCACTTGACATAACTTTTATTTTCGAGGTAGACCGTGCAAAGCGGGCGACGCAGCTAGTTGATTAATAAAAATTGACAAAAAAAAGAGAACTGTCTTTCGTGCTTTGAATAGTTAGAATTAAAAACTATATATGCATGAAATTTGAAAACGCAAAATTTGTGAGCCAACACTTGGACCCCACATTCCCCCCCCCCCCAGATCATACAGCTGACCTCTTCCATTTTTGCCAAGCTTCATAGGGTAAAGGGTATAGAATACTAGTTTTACCATTATTTTTTTCATCTCGGACTCCATTGCTGGGGTGCCCTAGCTGTGGTCCCCGTGTAACTGAGTCCATAAAATTAGAATGCCTAATTCTGTATCAATATTCATTGTAAAATCGGCATAATTGTGTATTTGTGTCACTGATTTTCAAATAAAGTGGGCTTGAATGATGGTGGTACAACTACTCAAAAGTTCATTCTCCTTTGCGTACCTTTTGCCTTAAAAAAATAAAAAGAAAAAACCTGGAGCCTCGCTCAACTTGAACTCGTCAAGCGGTGAAATAGATGTGGCATCAGGCGCATCTCACATTGATGAAACGATCCCAGTGTTCACTGAGGATTGTTAACGAGCCCTTTTGTAAGAACAAAGTTTTTTTTAGGTCCTTCGCCTTCAAACTCCTTGGCGAACTGCCATTGCTTTTCTACTGTGGCAAGCGATACATTCTTTCTTTGTTCCTTAATAGTTACTTCGTTTGATCATGGACATATTCGGGGAAACATCTCTTGTTATAGGTTTTGATAAATACATTTAATTTCGTCAGCTTTTTAGCCAATGGTAAAACGTATACGTTATGCTCTTCCAAAGAAGTACATAAGTAAAGCATCTCGTATGGTTTGATCCTAAATGAAAAATACTCAAGTCCTGAAGTTACTGAAAAAGTGCTGGTTATCCTGCTTCAAAGTATTAATTGAGGCATCTCTTACACTGTAAAAAAAATTCGGAAACGTTTCTGAGTATATCGTGCAGCTGCGGTTCATGAAATTTTCGAAAACGTTTCTGAGTATTTCGGAATTCTCTTTCTGAAATGTCCGGAAACGTGTCTGAGTATTTCGGAATCCTCTTTCCGTAATTTTCAGAAACGTTTCTGAGTATTTCGGAATCCTCTTTCCGTAATTTCCAGAAATGTTTCTGAGTATTCTGTGCAGCTGTGGTTCATGAAAGTTTCGAAAACGTTTCCGAGTATTTCGGAATTCTCCAAACAATTTTCAAAAACGTTTCCGAGAATCTCGGAATCCTTTTTCCGTGATTTTTTCTAAAATCTAATTCTTTATTATAGTATTGCATACCATATCAGTTTCAATTCTTTCATATCTAAGAGCAATAATACAAGCAATTTTAGAATCATTCGTGGATTTTTTTTTTTTTTTGGAATTTCTAATGACAAATAGCATGGTTAACAGCATAACATATGCACAGTTATAAATTTTTGAAAAATTATGAAATAATCTACTAGTTTCATTCCTAATCACAAAATCGTCGGGGAATTGGAGTGGGGGTACCTTCTGAAAAGTGGGGATTGTTTGTTAAACAATCTTAAACTTCAGTTTTTCTCTCAATATTTTCAAGACAAAACTATCAACATATTGTATTTTTAATGCAGAATTTAAAAACATATCTTGTATCAAACTTGATAGTTTTTATCTTTGGATAAAATTTGACAGGACTTACCTACCCTTCGCGTTCCGGAATTCGTTCACCTCAAGTCAATTTCTCTGACGAACAAAGTGTACCGAAAAGTACCAACAGAGAAATTGATGAATTTAAATATGACACCAAGTCCCTCTGCTGGAACCATTCGGGTTGATTCTTCTGTTCTTGCCCTTTTCCAGCTCATCACAAATATAAATACTTACTCAAAATAGGTTACTGATTTTATTTTTATAGTGTGCGCAAAATGCATTATATATTTTATTTATTAAAACATTGAACTCTATTACATGATTTTTCCATTTCATATATACGAGAATACCCCCCCCCCCACACCATAAGAGTGATGGTGCACCCATAAAATGCTATGAAGCGCCCCCCCCCCTTGAAAAAGCAACATCATATACAGTATAAATCAAAGTATCATATACATTATAAATCAAAGTATCATATAAATTATAAGTCAAATACTTTAATATGGTGTAAAAATACAAAATTATTTTATTAAGTCTTTTTTTTTTTTTGCTTTTGGTAAAATTGAGGTTCGTAAAACGAAAAAAATGAAGACACTTTTAAATACATATATGTATTTATTTGTTAAATAAATTAATACACATTTAACTAATTTAAAGCCTTTCGCTAATGCAAATATTTAAAGAGATATCGTCATTTAGATAATACTGAAGCACTATGTTCCTAATTACAAGAGATAGTTTTTTTTTTTACTTCATACAATCTAGCTACACTGTTTACAAGAGAATGAAAACATGCAACCTTAAAGACGAACTATCAAACCTGACAATTTGCATATTATAACATTTAATTCATAATGCTTGATACATAAATGTTCAGCCAAATATTAACTGAGATTTCCACATAAGAACAAAGTACACAATAACACTTATTTAAATTTTTTTATAATCTTCAATTCATAAATTTTATAGAATATAACTAGACACACTTGCACTTTAAATATGTGTTCTATGTAATGTAAAATATTTTCAAATTGCAATAGTTCACAACGAAAAAATTATACTGAAGAAAATAGTTTTTTTTAACGAGATTTATATGAACTAAATCTCTTTAAAGTAATAGAGTTGCAAAGCGACTTACCTATTCGTCGGTGGTGGTCTTTTGCAGGCTTTGGTCACCAAAAAGGTGATTTTTATGACAGAATAAAATTCTGCCAACAAAAATTACCCATTTGGTAGAAAGAAGAAAAGTATCCAAGAAAAATTACCTACACAAGTTATGCGACGCAATGAAGTTACATGGCGTCCTCTCGGCAATTATTTGGTTTTTAATTTCAGTTTGTATTCCTTCCGCGAGCATGCGTCGAGAATTTGCACTTCGTACTTAAAAATAAGTGACATAGCTTCAAATTCAATCTCATGACGATACATAAGCAAGAAAATATAAGACTTTAACATTATCTTCAGTGAATTCATGCGAGGAACAAAACTTCTACTAATCCCCTTGATGAGTGTTACTTCGCATACATGAGTCAGCAGTTGTTTTCATTGCGTGCTTTCGAAAGTTTCAGTTTAGATTTGCTGCTGAACTATAAAATTGCCGTGTCACCTGCGCATGCGTCGACTCTTACTTTCTTGCTAAACGGGAAACGTTTTTGATTATCGCAGAAAACTGCGGAGGGCGTACGAATCTGTGTATTACGGAAAACTTTTTTGTATATTCAGAGAGTTTTCCGAGATTTTTTACAGTGTATGGTTCGATACCTGAACGAACAATATTGAGGTTCCGACGTCGCATGAAAAGTGCTGGCAAACGTGGAACACTCCTCTAATGAAGTAGACCATGCATCATTTATGGTTTGATGCTTGAGCAAACAATATTTACGTCCCGAAGGTACTGGTACCAGGTATATCTCCTATTCTTTGGTGCGTAAACGAATAATTATTTGGATTCGAAAGTTACTGAAAAAAGCATTGGCAGCACGTTGGACAACGCACGTTCAAGCATTGGACACGTTGGACTCTTCCAAAGAAGTAGCTCATGCATCTCTTGTGGTTTGATGTCTAAACGAAGAACATTCAAAAGTTAGTGGGGTCTAATCAGCTCATACAGGTGCGTTTAAACAATGAATGAAACCGGCAAACTTTATAACTTCGAACATGGCAGGATAATTGAACATCACCGTTGTGGGAAAAGCTGATGACCTTTCAGACATCCCAACTGCTATAAGTGCAGTTGTACTAAAATTGAAACTTCGAGCAATTTAAGCAACTGCACTGTAAAAAATCTCGGAAAACTCTCTGAATATACAAAAAAGTTTTCCGTAATACACAGATTCGTACGCCCTCCGCAGTTTTCTGCGATAATCAAAAACGTTTCCCGTTTAGCAAGAAAGTAAGAGTCGACGCATGCGCAGGTGACACGGCAATTTTATAGTTCAGCAGCAAATCTAAACTGAAACTTTCGAAAGCACGCAATGAAAACAACTGCTGACTCATGTATGCGAAGTAACACTCATCAAGGGGATTAGTAGAAGTTTTGTTCCTCGCATGAATTCACTGAAGATAATGTTAAAGTCTTATATTTTCTTGCTTATGTATCGTCATGAGATTGAATTTGAAGCTATGTCACTTATTTTTAAGTACGAAGTGCAAATTCTCGACGCTTGCTCGCGGAAGGAATACAAACTGAAATTAAAAACCAAATAATTGCCGAGAGGACGCCATGTAACTTCATTGCGTCGCATAACTTGTGTAGGTAATTTTTCTTGGATACTTTTCTTCTTTCTACCAAATGGGTAATTTTTGTTGGCAGAATTTTATTCTGTCATAAAAATCACCTTTTTGGTGACCAAAGCCTGCAAAAGACCACCACCGACGAATAGGTAAGTCGCTTTGCAACTCTATTACTTTAAAGAGATTTAGTTCATATAAATCTCGTTAAAAAAAACTATTTTCTTCAGTATAATTTTTTCGTTGTGAACTATTGCAATTTGAAAATATTTTACATTACATAGAACACATATTTAAAGTGCAAGTGTGTCTAGTTATATTCTATAAAATTTATGAATTGAAGATTATAAAAAAATTTAAATAAGTGTTATTGTGTACTTTGTTCTTATGTGGAAATCTCAGTTAATATTTGGCTGAACATTTATGTATCAAGCATTATGAATTAAATGTTATAATATGCAAATTGTCAGGTTTGATAGTTCGTCTTTAAGGTTGCATGTTTTCATTCTCTTGTAAACAGTGTAGCTAGATTGTATGAAGTAAAAAAAAAAACTATCTCTTGTAATTAGGAACATAGTGCTTCAGTATTATCTAAATGACGATATCTCTTTAAATATTTGCATTAGCGAAAGGCTTTAAATTAGTTAAATGTGTATTAATTTATTTAACAAATAAATACATATATGTATTTAAAAGTGTCTTCATTTTTTTCGTTTTACGAACCTCAATTTTACCAAAAGCAAAAAAAAAAAAAAAGACTTAATAAAATAATTTTGTATTTTTACACCATATTAAAGTATTTGACTTATAATTTATATGATACTTTGATTTATAATGTATATGATACTTTGATTTATAATGTATATGATGTTGCTTTTTCAAGGGGGGGGGGGGCGCTTCATAGCATTTTATGGGTGCACCATCACTCTTATGGTGTGGGGGGGGGGGGGTATTCTCGTATATATGAAATGGAAAAATCATGTAATAGAGTTCAATGTTTTAATAAATAAAATATATAATGCATTTTGCGCACACTATAAAAATAAAATCAGTAACCTATTTTGAGTAAGTATTTATATTTGTGATGAGCTGGAAAAGGGCAAGAACAGAAGAATCAACCCGAATGGTTCCAGCAGAGGGACTTGGTGTCATATTTAAATTCATCAATTTCTCTGTTGGTACTTTTCGGTACACTTTGTTCGTCAGAGAAATTGACTTGAGGTGAACGAATTCCGGAACGCGAAGGGTAGGTAAGTCCTGTCAAATTTTATCCAAAGATAAAAACTATCAAGTTTGATACAAGATATGTTTTTAAATTCTGCATTAAAAATACAATATGTTGATAGTTTTGTCTTGAAAATATTGAGAGAAAAACTGAAGTTTAAGATTGTTTAACAAACAATCCCCACTTTTCAGAAGGTACCCCCACTCCAATTCCCCGACGATTTTGTGATTAGGAATGAAACTAGTAGATTATTTCATAATTTTTCAAAAATTTATAACTGTGCATATGTTATGCTGTTAACCATGCTATTTGTCATTAGAAATTCCAAAAAAAAAAAAAAATCCACGAATGATTCTAAAATTGCTTGTATTATTGCTCTTAGATATGAAAGAATTGAAACTGATATGGTATGCAATACTATAATAAAGAATTAGATTTTAGAAAAAATCACGGAAAAAGGATTCCGAGATTCTCGGAAACGTTTTTGAAAATTGTTTGGAGAATTCCGAAATACTCGGAAACGTTTTCGAAACTTTCATGAACCACAGCTGCACAGAATACTCAGAAACATTTCTGGAAATTACGGAAAGAGGATTCCGAAATACTCAGAAACGTTTCTGAAAATTACGGAAAGAGGATTCCGAAATACTCAGACACGTTTCCGGACATTTCAGAAAGAGAATTCCGAAATACTCAGAAACGTTTTCGAAAATTTCATGAACCGCAGCTGCACGATATACTCAGAAACGTTTCCGAATTTTTTTTACAGTGTGGTAACGCTGCAATTGAAGTCCTCGATTCGAAATCGGAAACCGAATACCACCGCCGACAATCGACGCATCGGTTGTAATAAATTGTGCTGAACTTATTCATCGTTATGAGCAGAAGTTATGGTGCTATCATGATGGTAAAATTTCTATTAACAATCTGGTAGTCAAATTGGCGCATCTGAGTTTGTCTTAAATTTGGAAAGTTAAAATAACAATACATTTTTATACTTGGTGTGGAAAATGCACGATTTCGTAGTTGACCTGATACTCCTAATAAAAAATATTTTGTCCTGATATACCCGATTTTATTTTTCTTTAAATATGATTATTTTAATGGACTTTCTCCCATGTGTTCTCTCTACACTCTACATTCCCTGGTTCCCCATACTACTACTGTACCATATACGTGGTTTAACAGGTTGGATTGGTTGGTTGAACCAGGCTTTGAAGTTAGTTGTTTTTCGATCCAGACCAGGAGCCAAGCAACCAACCCCTGATTCGGCACCTCCAGAGGTATCGATTTGGAGTTGGAATTTGAAGGACCTTGTGACTACAAACATATTTAACTTACCCCAGTCACCATCAATAAGCATGGAGGGTCTTCGACCGGCTGACATCTCCAGTTACGAGTCCGACGCCTTACCGATCATACCTCCAAGGCCTATTGTCGAATGTGATTCAACATCAGTTTTTATCTTAAGAAGTCTTTTGTCAAACGTGGCTTGACATCAGTTTTTATCTCAAGTATCCTCCTTTGTCATATGTTGCTCCCCATCAGTTTTTCCTCGAGTTATTTTATCGTGTGCGACTCAACATCAGTTTTTGTCTGGGCTACGGAGTTGGAGTATAAATGACCAACTCCCGCTCTGACTGCGAATTTTAGAGCCCTTGACTCCGACTGTATTAACTCAAAATCAGCCCGAAACTCCGACTCCGCAAGCACTGATAAATTTCAAAAAAAAAAAAAAAAAATAACGGACTCCGGTTTTGACTCGAGGAACTTCAGAACTTCCGACTCCTTTGCCCGTATATAAATCAGTTCGACTTCGACTCTGCAAGCATTGCCGAAGTTTCGGATGCAAAGGAAAAACGACTCCGACTCTTGAACTTTTGCACCTTCGATTCCCGACTCCGACTCCTTGACCCCAAAATCAGCCTGACTCCGAATCCGCTGCTCTGGTTTTTATCTCTGCAGCTGCTTTATCAATTCTGATTCCTTATTTTCTAATCCAAATCCGAGAATTAAACTTCAATAATCGTGTAAATAAAACTCATTCGATTGAACTTCATTCATTTATTTAGTTTTTCCTGTTTTTTAAGGTGAAGTAAATTTCAAATTAAACTTAAAAGTTGTCAGTTGTTTGCTGGTAGCAAAATTGAAATCTGTTTGAATGCAATGGTTTTAGTTGTTTGAGTATTTTGAAATATTCATCCATTTAGTTGTAATAATTTCCTTTTATTTCTTGTTCATTTCTAATTAGCATTAAGTCAAAAATTTTTATCAAGCGAGTTATTTTTTTAGCTTTTTTCTCACGTGAATCCAGTGTTTACGTGTATTATTAATAAACCGTTCTTGAATGTTTTGTTGCCAAAAATGTACTTTTCAACCTTCTGTAGATCAAACAAGACAAAATGAATTTTTATTTCTCAAAATACTAAAATGAAAGTTGATATATCGTCTGTGAGGCTTCCTTCCGTCGTAGCTAAGCAAAAATGCTCCGACCTCTTTTATCGTTTATTCAACCCGTCGTCTGTTTTCAGATAAATTTCCCTCTCGGATTTCAGAGTTCCTTCCCCCTCCCGCAGTTTCTATTGACCTTGGCTTTTCGCGTCCTTGGCAGTGACCTTGATGGTCTTTTCTGTCGCAGAGCTCCTACACAAAGACGAACGGGATGTGCGCAGGGCGCATGCGCCCATTTCTCGCTCTGCTGATCACCGAGACATTTTTCATGAGCAATTTTTTTTTTGGTCAGTTTTTTAAATCACTGATGCGCTTTGCTTTGCGGCAGATTTGCAGCGTTTGGCCCTTTTGCACTTAGTTTCCTATCTCGAGATTTTTTTTTTTTTTTTTTGGGGGGGGGGGGGAGGGATACTTTACACAGGAAAATTTTGTAGCCGGATTGTTGTTGGTTTCCGCAGTTATTGGTTGTGAAAGCAAAATGTGTTTAAGAGATCAAGAGCTGGCAGGCTACACAAAAATGTCAATTATAAACTAGGAAACATTTCACCTGGGAATGGAGCACTGATATAACCAATAACTAAGCGATCGATCTCGTCTGCCAAGTTGCAAAGGGGGAGGGGGAGGCATTCTCAGGAGACGAATATTCTACAGAAGTACTGCAGATTTTCTACAAATAAACTTCGAATGGTGAAAAAAACTTTACAACGGCAAAATTTCTGCAGATTTCATCAATCAGAAATAAATTTAGAATTCCCGCAAATGACGCGGCTCAAAACTCGAGAATTCCTCACGAGAAAAAATTATATGATGTTTACGAAATGTTTATTCTTCAAGCTTTGACAGCACCATATCTGTAAATGTTTAGCGATTTTGTTTTAGAATCACTTTTTTTTTTTGAGCAAAAAATGCCTAGTTTAAAGCCGAACAAGCGTCATTTGTGTGAACTTTTAATTTACTTCTAATTTAAAACAATCTGCAGCACTTTTCCCATACTCCTTTAATTTGAAGATATTTGCAGAAAATTATTCGTTTCTAACTGGCCGCCCCCGTTTTATGCCTTTTATGCGCCCTGACAAACTGATTGTTCAAAAATCGACAATATGAGTGCTCTCCCTGTACTCCAGTGGCGGATTTGCAGTTTTAGGGGCCCGTCGCAATGCATTTTCAAAGGCCCTTAGAGATGAACAGAATTGCATTTTTCATGTGCCTTTTGGATACCTTTTGGGGCACTGTTATGTGTCCGCTCGCCTTTGCGACATGGTAAATCCGCCACTGTTGTCAGGGAAGCCCCCAAAAATTTCCTATTTGTCTAATTGTGACTGATAATTCGAGAAATTTGGAAACTGTTCAAATATTGCAATTATTTTTTATCTGAAATTTAAATGATGCACATTACCTCTTCTCATCAGATGTCGGTTTGTATGCACGCACTTCTTTTTTCCTTTCATCAACGGTAAAATTCGGAGTTTCATTCAGTAAATTGAGAACTCCTCCCTCCAAAGAATTTAGGTTCGGCCCGCCCCTGACTTATGTACTGAATGATCAATATTTTTGTTTAGCCAGCTCTTGGTCTATTTCTGCTATGCATTTTTGACTTTTTTTCCCGGCAATTCTTTTCTATACTTGGCAATTCCAAAAACGACTTCCACGTAACGCCGCTTAGTAGTAAAATATTTGTTTTGATATGTGCAGGATGCAGGGAAGTCATTTCGAACTTTACTGGGGGGGGGGTGTAGGCAAAGGGTATAAATTCAATGGAAATATCCCCCTCCCAAAAAAAACTACAAATACCACGCTCATTTGCGCGGAAATATAATAATTTAACAAAGCCAGGAGAGGGGAATTGTCTCCTCCTGACCCACTTAATGACTGACCTGCTGTGTTGTTAAAACAGAGCTTATTCTACCGACGTTTGCATTTACGCATTCCTTTCGAAAACAACATCACTGGTGAGTTCTTAATTCTTGTTAACCCCTCTGCCTCCTACCGCACTACCGTTTGACTCTTCCCCTCAGGTGGTCAAGGGAAAGTGCTGCTGGAAAAAACAGGTTCGAATTTTTTGGTGTGCTCCCGTGAGGACGTAAATAACCGGCTCCAGCGCTTGAAGGGTTAACAAATTTAAGCATGCGAAATCAAAACTGCCTGATTGCAGGAGGGTGATTCCCTGGTATTTTGTTTTGTAGCCTGATGTGCTTATTTTTTTTCCCTCGTGAAAATCATATTATGCATGAACTTAAAGGTAATCAAATTTAGTTTATGAATCTGAAAATATGTTTGTCAAAAAAATTAAACATATCCCTAAATTTAAAAAAAAAATGTTTAAAAAATCGAGTGTAAAAGTTGCGGACGTGACAAACAGAAGTTTTTTTTTTTTTTTTGTCATAATATTTAATTTTTCTAATTAAATATGACATATTGAAGAAAATATTGTATTTGTATATTTGATGAATAAAACAAACTACATATTTAGCCTTAATACTTCAATATGGGGTTCGTTTGAACCAAACGTTATTGTTTCAGTAAAAAAACGTTCAAATTTTAATTGCCGTGTTGCAATTAATTAGTAAATTTTCTTCAAAATTATATTTCTTCTATCTCCTTGGTGTGTTATAGCTATGTGATGGAATGAAAAAATCCCTTTTTTTTACGTTTAGTATTTTTTAAAAATTCTTTAAATTAGTCATTCCGCATCGTAGCGGACACGACAAACGGAAGATTTTTTTTTTCACACACACAAGCGTTATTACATTTAATATTTCAAATTAAACAAAATACATTGAAGCAAATATTGTTTTTGTTTAATTGATGAGTAATCGAACTGTGTATTTAACTTTTGTGTTTTGATGGGGTTCTTGTAGATGAAAATGTCTTTTGAAAAGAAAAAGTTTCAAATGAGTGATGTAGTGTTATGCTCCACATTAATACAGCGTGGCACGATTACTACAGCATTGTTGTTTTTTCTTTGAAGGAAGTAGCTTTTACTAGTGTTTCTCAACCTTTTAAGACCCAAGGACCAGTGCGAGTTTTTCTTCTTCTTTTTTTTTTTTAAGAAAAAAACAAAACAAAAAAAAGGTTGAAAAACTACAATATATGAAAGAACTGTCACTTCAATTAGTTTTAGATTTTATGTTTTACTTACAGTGGTAATTGAATGCAAAGGTCAGTAATCTTGCAATGGGGTCGTTTACAAAATTTTAAAAGTATTTTTTTCTGAAAGAGCATGCTTAAAAACATAGGATCTGACCATTTTTTAAATAATTTGTTTAAGTTTAATATTTTTAAAAAATTACTTAAATCGGTGCGCTTTCTTTCTTTATGCTTCTACCGATGACATCACAAATGATGGAATATCATTCAGTGTTGCCATTCACAGAACAAAATATTTATTTCGCATCTTCACTCACGTGTAGTGGCAACGATATGGTTAATAGCAAACGTAGAGCGCAATTTTAATTCGCTTCTTGATTATCATAACGTGGAAACGCGATAGAAAGATGCGCCAAAGAGTATCATTTGTGACGTCAAGACCACGCCTTGTTTGAGAAATCGGACATTTAAAAAAATTAATTAAAACATAACTGTTGGGAAAATGAAAGTATTTTCTGGGTCCATGTTTTTTTTTTTTTTTTTGCTTATTCTATTAATTTCAGTGACAAAAAGTACTACTTTTGACTAAAGGAAATAACAACCTCATTATATCACACAAGTAAGCTCGTAAGGGGGAAAAATGTGAGAAACAATCCAAAATCAAGGTAAAGAATATCGTTTAAAGGGTCATTAGTATCTTTTTTTTTTTCTTTTTTCAATGTGGTCAAGTATATGTTTCTGAGGACCGGTGCCGATCCGCCAGACCAGCGGTTGAGAATCGCTAGTCTTATACCACTTGTTAAAAGTTTAGTCTCAATATTAGGAAAGAAAATAAAGAAGCAAAGATGTGCTCCAAGTTTTAGAACAAAACTTAATTTCAAAGCATTCGCGCAAAGTCATCGGTGCCATTTCCCCATTTGTTTCTACCTTGAAAGGTCGCCTGGCTTGCTGTCTGTGGGAGGAGGACGTGGCTTGTTCAGCCGCCACGCTTCCTCTGAAAATCACTCAAAAAACAAAGCAAAATAGAATGCGTGTTTCTTGAACACGGTAATAGTCTCTGCATGTAGTTTTCAAATTAGGTTCGTATTTGTGTATTTCAACGACTACGTTACAGCCGGCGAGGGCGTGCAATGAATGCATTCATTAGATTATGCAGGTTTTCGTAGTGTTACAGTGCTCACGGTTGTACGTTTTGATAAAAATTGTATAACAAGCAAATTTTTCGGATGTATCTCGCTTTTCGGGGGAGGGGGGGGGGGAGGTCTTGCAATTTATGTGAAATTCTTTGTTTTAGTGAATTGTATTTTCGTTACCAATGCTTATTAAAATAAATTACGGAGAGGGTCGGTAGGGGGAGAGGGCGGCGGAGTTTCTTTTTTTTTAAACTTTGGAAAACGTTATAGTTTTATTATTTCTTTTCAAAAAGGGGAAAGGGGGTATTCATCTAAGCTTCATGCAGATTTATTTGTTTATTATTTATTTATTTTTGCTAATCTGCTTTTTGATTTCAGTCTCTGGCAAGTGGGTCATTCCGGTGAACATGGTACATCTCAGTTTTCAAAACTTTTTTTTTTCAAAGTCATCTAATCCAACAAAAATTAATGTTAAACAATTGCAAAAAGGTTTAATTTATCTGAACTATGAAAATTAATTAGCTCAACTTGGTATTAATATCCAATTTTCTCAGTTCTTTTTTCAGAAATGAAAGATTTTGTCCACTCTGTTACACATCTAAAAACAACAACAAATTCAAAATGTTCAATTATTTTTTGAATTTTTTTTGTTTAATATAAACAAATGGAACATATCTTTCATACAAATGCTTAATATGTCATTGTAAAAGGCACATTTAAGTTTTACTGCTAATTATCTTACTCAAAAATTTAAAAAATCATTTGCAAAAGTTAGATTATTACATGAAACAAACTTGGAAAAAGATTGAAGTTGGATTGTTCTAGTTAGTAATTATGTAGTTCTATGCAAATTAACCTTTAAATTAAATATTTTTAAAAAATTACAATCAAATCAGTTAAAATATTCCTGTAACAGAGTGGATATATTGGTAACAGAGTGGACACTATTATTGAAGATAGAATCAATCTCTTTGTTTAAGCACAGAAAATAGATAGACAGTGTTTCATTTTTTGAAAATTTTGTATTTAATTCAATTTTTCTATAAATTTGTTAAGCTAAGCTTTTTGAAAAACATCAATAGCATATGGGACTTGTTTACTATTTCCATAAGTATTGTGTACTACACTTCTTGTGTAACAGAGTGGACATGTAACAGAGTGGACAAATAAGTAATTAATTTTTTTTTCTAAACCTAAACATAAAGTAACAGTTCAAATAGTAATACAAAAGCAAAGAGTAACTCTAAAATTACTACTTTATATGTAACTTAGATTTTTTATAAAAATTTTAATTAGTCAAATTAATGTAAAATAGTGGACATTTGTTACCCAAATTTACTATCAGAGACAAAGAACGAATCTTACCTTGCTTGTTGACTGTTGAATCCACTACGGTTAGCTAAACATGAAGTTTTTACCATTTGGTCATCTCAAAAATATTGCTAGTTTTTTTGTAAAAATATTTTTTTATTCTTTAATGACTAACAGAGTGGACATTTCAAAATTTGTAAACTGTAGGGACAATTGTAAATTCCCTGCATTTTCATCAAAAAATATTTTTCTAAAATAAATTTATTGTTTAAATTGTTACAATAAAGGTATTGCAATATAATTGGGATTTTTTTTTGTTATTGCATCTAAGCAATTACTTAAATCACTTTTTAGCTGTCACTGTTTTGAAGCTGGGACATCAAGATTTTGCCTTTTTGGCTAACATAATTTAAAAAAAAAAAATTCCTAAATCAAAATATTAAAAACAAAAAACACCTCATGATACAAAATTTCATGAAGAATAAAGAAAAAAATATGATTATCTCATATTAACTATCAACTTTTCTGTAAAAAATCCAAAAGTGGCGGACATGAAATGTACCATTTTCGTCGGAATGACCCAAGTATGGGATGAAAAAGTGAATTTTTTAACATGCTACCATTTAAAGGAAATTACGAGAAGACACCTCATTTGCTCACTCAGCCCTGACCTCGCTTTAGCACGAATAATAGTTTGAATAATAACAGGGCCGACTCTACTAGTTCTGCCTCCCTAGACGATATTGACAAGAGCCCCCCCCCCCCATTGAATAATTAATATGAATATAAAAATTATGATGTATTAATAAATGAAAATAAATAGTAAAATGCTTAAAATTAAAGTGAGCTTCTAGTTAAATTCCAAACTGGGTTTTACATATCCAAGCATTGGTACACTTTAAATTATGTTTTTTAGCATTAAAGTAGTGCAACTTATGACACTGAAATATTTATTAATATGTTCAAAAGAATTTTAAATGACTCAATTTGCCGCCTCTAAAATTAAATTGAATTTCTTGTTAAATTACGAACTATGTTTTGTAAATCCAAGCACTGGTACACACTCGAAATTATTTTTTTTTTTTATTATCATTTGAAGCAATGAATCTCTTGTGACGATGAAACATCTAGGCCGTCTACCCCAGGAGTGCCTTATAACAAACTTCAATAATCGATATTGATTGAATCATAACAATGCGGTAACGGTTCGGAAAGTTTCTAACCGAAAATGCTTCCACGAAGAGCGCAGCGAATAGCGATGGGGGAGGGGTTACTGCTCCAGAAAGCCTGAGTACTCTCACCAAAAGAAAACCAACGATATAAGTTATCAGATAAAACTTTCAAAATGGACGGTGCTGATTGATGCAGAGCAAATTTTACTGGTACGCTGTATGTGCAAGCAACTTCTTGACGGCAAATCTCTTATTAGCATAGAAGGGAAAGGCGCTTTGGAGAAGCAAGAGAAAGTAACGAAAATTCGTATTAAAGGAGGGGGGGGGGAGAGGACTGCCTGACCATGAGTGTTATTTAATGAAGTATGGAAAAAAGGGGAAACTTTGTTTTCCCAGTAATCTGTACTGTACAATTCAAATGCTATCAGTAATCCAGTCCTTTAAGTACATCACAGGTCTTCACTCAACAGTTAGGTTGGAACAGATCCCCGCAGGTTCTGTAACTTGTTCTGTAATCTGTTTGTTGACTGACAGTTGAAAAACTGTTACTTGTAAACTGTTTCTGTAACTGTTCTATTAACCCCGCAGTAAGGGAGAACGTATTGTTCTGCTGGGGAGAAGTGGGTACACACATAAATGATTTAATCATATTGTATATTAACCAAGATCAAAATCCACCCGATGAACATTTGAAGCCTTTTGAGCTCAATAGCTGCATCATTTCTATTTATATTGTATAATTATTCATCATGAAAATACGAAAATTTTGTGTCGTGTTCGTTGTTGTTCATATAATTTTATAATTTTAGACGAAAAACTACCGAAAAATGTTGATCATAGGGAACAAGAAACATTTTTGCCGGAGAAAGGGTCACTCTGGCAACTAACCGATCGGTGTCCTACGTCGGTTAAATGCAGTCGAAAAATAAATAAATTAAGTAATTAAACTGCAGAAAATCTTCATTTTTCTGCAAAATATCTGCAGAAATTCTGCAAAATAACAATGCAGAAATTCAGCAAATTTCTTCATTCTTCAACTTGAATTTTTTTTTTTTTTGAAATAATTCTGCAATCCTCAATCAGAAAATTTGTCAACTTAAACTGCTCTCCCTGCTTATGTCCCGTACGCGCTTTTAGCTTTTTACTCAAATTTTAAGAGGATGCTCAATGACCCCTTAGTTTAACATTAGCCGTAGCATAGAAAATGTCACGCATTTAGAAACATTTCATTTCCCCAGTGGTTTTTTTTTGTAAATAGTTATTTTATTGCAATGTATATACATATTACTCGTGTATATTATAATATGTAATATTGTTTTTTTCAGTTCAATGTATTGTTTTGACCCCCTCCCCATACTTAAGAAGTTTGAGGGAGGGGGTTGAGCACCCTCTTTCAGTTGAAATATTAAGCTAAAATTCTTTCAGTATATTACTATCCACAAATCTAAAAATATTAAAGGATGTTCTGTCATCTAGGAGAAAAAAAAATATTTTTACATGTATTTTTGAACCACCCTAATTTGCACGCCCTCTTTTGAAATTATTCTATACCTTCCCAGAGAAGTGTGCCTCGCAAATTAGAAACCACTGTCTTTAGGCATAAAATTTTCCCGTTCTTCCTCTTCAACTAAGCAAGTTTGTGGTGAAAAATTTCACCCCACGCCCAACACACAGTTAAATCAATATTTAAAAACATAAGCATGATTGTTTCGCGGTACTTCCTTCGAATTTAGTAAAAAAACTCGCCAAACATCGCGATCGCAATCGGTTTCGCGGAAAACCGCCGTCAGTCGATGCTCGTCTCGTTTGTGCAACCGTAGGCGCGCTCAGGCAGGGCGGCAAGGTCAGCTGTAGTACCAAGGTCAGTGTGCAGGTGTCGTCACGGATGACGTAGTCGTTCCACGTGCGATGGAATGAATGCATTCCGGCTTTGAGCACGGCGGTGGCATCACCTTCGATGTGGTGACAAAAGTTTGCCTGTGGTGAGATAAAGCGCCAGCCGAGTGATCGAACCGAAGTTTTAGCGCAGTTGTTGTGTTCTAAACTTCCTGAATCGAACGCTTTTCGCTTCGCTTTTTTGATAAAAACTAAGGAACTGTACGGAAGCGAAATATGTGTACGTGTTGAGGTGAAAAAGTGCTGCTCGGATTTATGAGGATTATTTGTGTTTACTGTGTGTACATAAACGTGGATTAATTACTTTGAAAATATTTTCTGTGGATTGCCAACTCCAGGTGATTTTTCCGACTCTATGTTATTTATCTATTTATTGTTAAAATAATCGTAATTTGATACTATTTTAAAACAAATCTATTTTTTTTTCTAAATAATTATGCATGGATTCGTACAATAAATAAATAAATAAATGCTGGATTGGCGCAATGACATGGCAAAGTAAGTTTTGACATTAAAATGATCGCCCATCACAGCCAATAAAATATTTCATAACTTTTCTCTTTTAAGAGTAAGTTATTTATTTAAAAGCACGCTACGATTCAGTCTGTATAAATTTAATGAAGGTGGTAACGATTCAGTTGTGTCAATTCAATAGGGGAAATTCCTGAAATACGCACATTAAAATAAAATGGCGATAAGGTACAGTTAAAACAGGAATTGTTACTGAAAAAGAGCTGCAATCAAGTATCGACCTTAATGTAAACGGTTAAAGGAATATTACGCCAAATGTCGGCCGAGCCAATGGGAATCGTCGAAAATGTAAACAAACCTCTTTTAATTCTTACCATCGATTTTATTTTTTTACGTATCGATGGTTCTGTTCCAGTTTTTATTATTTGCAGTTCTAGTGTGTTGAGATGCGTTAAAAATTTTAGTTGTTGATCCAAAGCAACCTTTATTAAAAGCGCAATTAATTGCATTAAAAATATGAATAATTCAAGATTTTCATATTTAACATAAAATTCGTTCCCTAACCGTGCTGTTTAAAAAGTGATGTACGTAATTCTTTTTTTCAGATGACATCAAAAACGCGGAAAAAGAAAGATGAGTCACAATTAGTAACATTTTATTGTCGCAAAAGCAGAATCAAGAGGAAATACTGGAACTCTTTTACTAGCCCATCCAATATGCAAAAAAGAATTACATGTATTTTATTTGTCAACAAGCAGAAATGAGAAACAGATAAAAAGTTTAAATCTTTGAACTTTCTTTCCTTGTCGGCCAACTACGACATCGTTACAACTGTCTTAAAATTTCAAATTGTATTGAAAATCTGCTTTAAAAGTTCATGTTCTACAACTTGGAAGTTCCAAACAAATTCCATCAGACGCAGAAATTTCGTTGTTCCGATTAGTATTAATATGTTGAATGTACAAGTATATTTTCATTGCGAAAAACCGCTGTTTCAAGTTTTTAATTTTTATATTTTATAACAATAAAAGATAAGAGCACTCACGATCAAGTCTTCTTTCGAACAAAAAAAAAAAAAAAAAAATTATCAAATTGGTTTGTCCGTTTTAAGAACTACAGTGCCACAGGCAGAAGCGCAAATACGTCACACTTACAACCTTCTTTCTTATTACTTCATTAAAAAATCGTAAATATCATTGCAGATATTTTAAAAACACAAATATGATAAAATTCTAGAATGCATGAAAAATCGTTATTTTCAAATGTACTTTTTCGGTAAAAAGAGTTCTGAATTAATAATTAATTTTTTGCTGCAACAGTGGTATAGTAATTCTATTGTTCCCCGCGAGGAGTCGCAAGAAACCGAAGCTGAAAAAGTGTTTCTATTCGAAAAGTATAAACTTTGAAAAACAACTCACCTCGAAAAAAGCAGGGGGCGTGGCAGGGAAAGGGAAGGAAGCTCGGCACCTCCACTCTCCACCTGTTGCAGCAGAACCGGCCTTTTTTCTCTCTTCTGATCATGTGAGACCACTTATACGAAAAATCCCCCCCAACGATGAAATTTCCAAAAAGTAGTTGCATCCGCACAAAAACGA
The DNA here is from genome assembly GCF_026930045.1 of Uloborus diversus. NCBI lineage: Eukaryota > Metazoa > Arthropoda > Arachnida > Araneae > Uloboridae > Uloborus > Uloborus diversus. The sequence continues at coordinate 230,977,060 of NC_072731.1, read as the reverse complement.
CTGCAACTATCTTACACTTACCGGCCGAAAGTAGATTGAATCTTATTGAAGATTTAAACAAAAACCTTTCTGCATATTGCTACAGTTGAAAACAACGACAGAGACATTTTGATACAAAAAAAAAAAAAAAAAAAAGAAAAAAAACTTGGAGTGCTTTGGTTTAACATTTTGGCAAGGATTTTGCAGCAATGCAAAGCGCTAAAGTGTAAGCTAACGATACGTCATATTTTTGGTTTAAAGTTGATTGTTTGGTCAATTATTTTATTCCTATTATTTTAAGCTAATTTTAAAATAGTATGTTGTGGCCATCACGAAACTTTCTTCTATATCTTTCTTATAATTCTGTTCCCTCCCTATGCTTGACGATAGAAGCAATATTTCCAACAAAAACAAAATTACCCACGCCAAAACTTGAGTTTGGGTCTGTGTGCAGGCATGAGTGTGTGGGTAGTTGTGTGTATGAGTGCTTGTGTGCGTGGGTGCGGGGTATGTGTATGTGTGTGTAGGCATATGTGTTTGTGTCTGTGTGCAGACATGAATGTGTGGGTAGTTGTGTGTGTATGTGTAGGTGTATGAGTGTAGGTATATGTGTGGTGTGTGTGTGTGTAGTTGTATATGTATGCGCGAATGTGTAGGTTATGGTTACAACCTGGAGACGGTTTTCGCTGTAGGAGCAGCATCGTGAGGAGCCGGTAGACGGTGATGCTGCAGAGGGTGCTGGCGGGAAAATAAAATGATAGCACATCAAAACAGTCAAATGAAAGCAAAAATAAGCAATCGTGATTGCTCAAAAAAATCACCCCTCCTCCCCGCCTTTGGAACGATTGGCGCCAAAATTGAACGAACTCCTGTTTTCATGTGGATTCACATTTATTCCATATTTCATCTAGAGCGTAGCATTACTTCTTGAGATATGGCACTCACAATGAAAAAAAAAAAAAAACGTTCGATTGTGCACCCCCTTTTCGGCTATTGACGCCAAAATAGAATCAGCTCTTTTACCCTCTAAGGGCTATTTGTCGATAAATTTTTTTCTGATTCCGTTCATTATTTCTTGAGATACAGCAGTCACAATTGACGACAAAAAACGTTCTATAGCTCAACCCCCGTTTGAGCTATAGCTATTGACACCAAAATTGAATCAGCTCCTGTACCTATTAAGGGCAACATATGGACCAAATTTTGTTTGATGCCGCCAGTTACTTCTTGGGGAATAGTAGGCACGCATAACTTAAGAAACGTCACATTGCTCCACCCCCCTCGGAGGAATTCGTGCCAAAAAACTAATGGGCACAAGTTCACATAGGGGCACATATGTGCACCAAATTTCGTTCGATTTCATGCGGTAGTTTTTGCTGTAGAGTGGCCACAAAAAACTGGTCACACACATACGGACAGGCAGACATTTTCCAAAAATGGTCGAAATAAACTCAGTACACCTTAAAACGTTCGAATCCAATCAAAATTCGAAATTCGAAAATTTGCGCGAATCCAATACTTCTCTTATTAAAATCTCTACCTAGTATAAAATACAGTCTCCAAAAAGCGTCTGTGTGTTTGAACTCGCAAAACTCGAGAACTACCCGACCGATTGCGCTGAAGTTTTCACAGGTTGTTCCTTTAAGTCTTGAAAAGGTTTGCAGACCAGTTCAAATAAAATTCGATAAATAGCTCTTTTTTTATTCCAATTTACGTCCAATGTTCACATAAATTCACAAATATGGGGGTAAAAAATTACTTGCACATATTAATATTACATATCGTTAGAAAGGGTAGAATTTGCCGCGTTCTACGCAATTTGTTTCAATGCTCTAACTTTATTACGGCGGGAGTTATTTGCATTTTTAGCTCGAATTTTTTTAGGCTTAGCTGAAATTTAGGCACTACTTTCTTCATTAAATAAATCAATAAAAAGTGAAGGAATTGTCCCACAGTCTTTCTTTTTGACGCTATTGGAAAAAGCGACCTTTTTTACTCCAGATCTAACTCGACCTATGGTCGAAAAAATAAGCTTTTATCTCGAAAGGGAAAAAAGTTATAAGCCTTTTTTAAAATCAAGTTTAAGAAATCTCGATTCCATTCAAATTGTGAACCATTTTCTTTCGCATTTTAATTCCTTAAACTTATTTTATTTTGTGTTTCTATGGTTACGCATTTTAAATCCATCTTTCTGGATTTAATTTCTTAAAAGTATTTTAATATGTGTCATCATTGTTTGGAAGGGAAATCATGCTGTTTTTTTTATTTATTTTTTACGCCGAATTGTTGAATATACGTCACTTGACACAATTTTTATTTTCAAGGTAGACCGGGCAAAGCCGGGCAACGCAGCTAGTTCTTCTATATATTAGATATAGAAGAAAGTAAAAATAAGTCACACTTAGCTGTATGACATCCTCTCGCTGATGAACATATTTTACATTCACTGGTTATTTTTCACTTTTTAGTTTTATTTTGCTACAAGAACGTGTTTGTTTAGTTTTTAATTTTTTTATATATTTCGTTTTTTAGTCTTACTTGTTAAATGAAAAAAAAAAAAAAAAATTAATTTAATTCATAATAATCTTAATTCACGAAGTTTCACACAAACGACTTAAGGGCTCAGGCAACATTTGAAATTGGGAGCTTTCTAACTGTAAAAAAACAATTATACCCCTTTAGGTATCAAGTCGATCTATAAAAACGTTTGACTTTGTAGATCAACTGCTTGTCAAGCGATCGATTGTGCAATCTAACTAATCAGCTCTTAGCAGATCCGACGAAACGCCATGCCATGCTTTTTGGAAACTAGGGGCCCGGCGATACTAACGCAGGGGGGTCGAAAATTGCCTAAATCATCCTAACGTAATTCGTGAATAGCCCCCAATGATCCAGAGAATACTATTACAACCTTCTCCTGCTATATTACATCAAGAAACACAAAAAAGGCGATTATAAGGTACATCTTTTTTACTAATAATAAAGCAGAATGTCTCTCTGTCCGGAGGATGTCTGGATGTCTGTAGGATATCTGTAGGATGTCTGTAGGATGTCTGTGACGCGCATAGCGCCTAAACCGTTCGGCCGATTTTCATGAAATTTGGCACAAAGTTAGTATGTAGCATGGGAGTGTGCACCTCGAAGCGATTTTTCGAAAATTCGATATGGTTCTTTTTTTATTCCAATTTTAAGAAAAAAAGTATCATAAATTACGAAATTATCGTAACGTGGAACCGTAACATGGGCACAAGCCAATTGGCGAGATACGAAATTATCATAACGTGGAACCGTAATGTCGGTGCAAGCCAACTGGCGAGAAAAATTCACTATACATTATTTGTAAATATACAGGCGAACCAAAAGACCTTTTGATTTTTCTATTGCGGGCGAAGCCGTGCGATTATCACTAGTCACTAATAATAAAGCTGAAAGTCTCTCTGTCCGGAGGATGTCTGGATGTCTAGATGTCTGTAGGATGTCTGTGACGCGCATAGCGCCTAAACCGTTCGACCGATTTTCATGAAATTTGGCACAAAGTTAATATGTAGCATGGGGGTGTACACCTCGAAGCGATTTTTCGAAAATTCGATGTGGTTCCTTTTCTATTCCAATTTTAAGAAAAAAAAAATATAAGATGGACGAGTAAATTACGAAATTATCATAACGTGGAACCGTAACATTAGCAGAAGCCGATTGGCGAGATACGAAATTATCATAACGTGGAACCTTAAGATGGGTAAAAGCCAACTGGCGAGAAAATTCACCATACATTATTTGTAAATATACAGGCGAACCAAAAGGCCTTTTGATTTTTCTATTACGGGCAAAGCCGTGCGGGTATCACTAGTTAAAAAAAACTGCATGAAGAGAAAGTACATATATACAGTGGCGTTGCTACGGGGGGGGGGGGTGCAGCGGTACGCCCCGGGTTTTTCCCGTCTGAAGGGTGACACCCAAAGTGGAATTGCAAGTTTTTGAAAAATATGAAACTAAAATGCATTTTTAAGACTACAAGTTTGAAAATTTTCCGGCGGGAAAACACCTGGACCACCCCATTTTTACTTTCTTCTATATCTAATGTATAGAAGAAAGCATTGGATTCGTGCAAATTTTGGAATTTTGACGGATTCGAACATTTTGAGGTGTGCTGAGTCTATTTCGGCTATTTTTGGAAAATGTCTGTCTGTGTGTGTGTGTGTGTCACGTATGTGTGTGACCAGTTTTTTGTGGCTGCTCTACAGCAAAAACTACCGCATGAATTCAAACGAAATTTGTACACATATGTGCCCCCTACGTGAACTTGTGCCCATTAGTTTTTGGCACGAATTCCTCCGAGGGGGGTGGAGCAATGGGACGTTTCTTAAGTTATGCGTGCCTACTATTCCCCAAGAAGTAACTGGCGGCATCAAACAAAATTTGGTCCATATGTCGCCCTTAATAGGTACAGGAGCTGATTCAATTTTGGTGTTGATAGCTCAAACGGGGGTTGAGCTATAGAACGTTTTTTTGTCGTCAATTGTGACTGCTGTATCTCAAGAAATAATGAACATAATCAGACAAAAATTTATCGACAAATAGCCCTTAGAGGGTAAAAGAGCTGATTCTATTTTGGCGTCAATAGCTGAAAAGGGGGTGGGCGCAATCCAACGTTTTTTTTTTTCCATTGTGAGTGCCATATCTCAAGAAGTAATGCTACGTTCTGGATGAAATTCGGAATAAATGTGAATTCATATGTAAATAGGCGTTGGTTCAATTTTGATGCCAATCGCTCCATGGGCGGCTTTTTTTTTCTGTGTGAATAAAAATAACTTTATAAATGCAACAAAATATACGAAAGATAAATCAAGATCGACTGTCGTCTTCGTATTTCGCGTGATTTTAATTGTTGGAAAATGACCAGAAAATCGCAATGATTACAACTTTTTTAACTGTTGCCATCTTGTGTTTGTTAACAAATAAATTTTTGTAATTATTTTAAGCAAGGCTTTTAAAATAATTTTCAGTTTTCATTCTTTGCTTTGATTTTGAGGTAAATTGGGAATTGGGATGGTCGCCAAGGTTTGGCGTGTGTAATTTCGTTTTTGTTGGGAATACTGCTTCCTCGTCAAGCATGGGAAGGGATCAAAACTATAAAAAAGATACAGAAGAAAGTTTTGTGATGGCCACAACATACTAGTTATTCAGGGTGGCGACAGATCAGGGAGATCAGGGAAAAGTCAGGGAACTTTATTAATCAGGGAAAAGTCAGAGAAATATCAGGGAATTTTGAAAAAATAACAAAAAATCAGGGAAAATTGATTTTATAAAGTAAAAAAAATTTTTTTGCTTTAAAAAATTAAGTACTTTTATTCCCTACGCATTTTCTGCCAATTATCTGTTCAAAAAAAAAAAAAAAGTAAAATTACTGAGGTGCGATTATACGCTGCCGCATATTTGTGCATCTTTTTCCCTCAACGTCAAAGTATTGAATCTTACTTATTAACCACAGGATAAACTTTCGAAGATTGCTTCTGTGTCTGTTAGGTTGTTTATTTTACCTAGCTTGAATTTTTCTTTTACTCTTTCAATGCTACGTAAAATAAACAACCATACAGGCAAAGAGGAAGCCTTCATTAATGCCTTAGCTCCTTTGCTTTTATTCCATTGTCTCGAAGTAATTAGCGCACTGTAATCACGATTTCAAGAAGAAATCTTTGGTTTTTGAATTAATACTATAAAAGCTTAAAAGTTATTACTTCTTCGCGTTTTTATTTTTATTGCTAAAATTGAACTTTCAATTTAAAAAAGCTTTGTTTTTTGCCGTCACACTATTTGTTGTCACAGCAGATTATAAAGGTTTTCTTTTCTTCAGACTTAAGTGATTCTTCAATTTTATAATCAAGTTGTATTCTTCTTTTATATATTTTGAAATTAACTAATTGCTTTTTTTTTTCTTGCATTTCAAAGTTGTTTGTTGCAAAAGCAATCTAAGATTTTTTTTTTCGTTACATACTGAAATCATTTGAAACAGAGTTAACTTATATACTTAAGTAAATATCTTTATTTTTTTATTGTTAAAATGCTGTATTCATTCATTAAAACCTATGTTCTTGATTAGAGAAAAGCTCCCTATGAATGGATGTCAAATGGTTTCATCTGTTTTGCATAAATGTGTCAATTAGTTATATAAGAATAACTACATTACTTCTATTCTTTCACCATTACTTTTTATACTTGCAACAATTATTATACTGTTTGAAAACTTAGTTCAAAATAATTTCAATTACTTTTTAGTTCTATCATAAATACACATCTCTTTTTAAGAGTAATTTTAATAGTTTCTTACAATTCTATTGCTAAGTGGTTTCTGGAAGTAAAGTATTTTTTTTTTTTTTTAATTTTTTTATAATCTTTCCATTGTAGAAAAATTTAATATACTGTTTTGTAGGGGTTTTTTTCTCAAAAAAAAATTGACTTGATAGGTTTTTTTTTTTAAAACCATTTTATTAAAAAGGTAGCATCTTTTAAAATTATATCTTTAGTTCAACAAGTTACACAACTTAAAACGTTTAAAATACTTCAATTTATTCAAACATACAATGGATTTCAAGTAGAGCAAAGAAAGAAAACTATTATGTCATTGGTAACGTGAATCAGGGAAATTTGAACTTAATGTCAGGGAAATCAGGGAAAAGTCAGGGAACTTTTTTTCACAGTTCCTGTCGCCACCCTGTTATTTGTCTTTTACACATTAGCCCACTTAAAATTTCGTTATTACACAAATGTAGTTGTTTCTGAAAATTGCATGAATTTCATGTTTTCGTCTAATACTAGCCGGGTTCCCGGCACTCTGTCCGGGTTTCGACCGGGTAGTACTGTAATAAAAACGTTTTGAAGAACACAATCACAATTGAATAATACGACAAATCAAATTATTTACTTAGATAAGTTACTATCTTCAACTATGAGAACAAAAGCAAACGTCAAAGAAATAAGGAAAACAAAACCAAATAGAAAAATCCTACAAAATCAAATTATGTACTTGAATATCGGGGAAAAAAAACCGCATTCAAAAATCAGTTCGCTGACCACAACAATGTAGCATGGGCATGGCTCCTCGCAGCTATCGACACTTTCGGCCATCCCCCTCTCAATGAGTTAACTTACTTCGCCATCTGTTAGGAATTCATAGAACTAAACAATTAATTAAGCATTTAATTTGCAATTACGAATATTTTGGTCAGTTTGATTAAAAAAAAATAGCCTATAGCTTTCCTTAATAAATGAACTATTCAACACAAAAAGAATCTTTCAATTCGAACCAGTAGTTCCTGAAATTCGCGCGTTCAAACAAACAAACTCTTCAGCTTTGTATTATTAGTATAGATATAAAAATCTCCTGTCACAGTGTTAGTGTTTGAACTCTTCCGAAAACGGCTCTACCTATTTTTATGAAATTTTTTACGTGTATTTGATAGGTATGAGAATAGGTCATGAAGTATATTTCATACTGCTAGATAGTCAAGGTGGCCCTACACATTTTTTTTTTTTTTTTTTTTTGAAAATAATTAGAAAGCTATTGTTGAAAATCATTGTAAACTCTACTGTTCAAAATTACTGTAAAACCCTTGGGTAAATTGATTAAACATTTCATTTGTAGACAAACAAGATGGCAACAAATTTTTTTTTAACTAATACATAAAATCTCATGTCATGGTGTTTTTGTTTGAACTCCTCCCAAACGGCTTGACCGATTTTTATGCAATTTTCAATAATACAGTCATGCTAATTGAACTCAAACGCGTTTATTTTACTATTAGATTGACATTCACAAGCACAATTAATAAGTCGCAAAAACAAGCAATGTATGTCTGCGACATAGATTTAGACACGCCATGTTTGTCACACGTAAAGGTATACGTGGCATGCTCTCGCTTGGGCAAACCATCGAGCTTATTTGTGTTGGCAAAAGACGGACTGGCAAAAAATGTCCTTCATTCAATTGCTCTTTGAAATGAATATTGATCTTTATTTCATTGCCATAACTGAGGATTAAAAAAAATATATTACTTTTTTTCACATTACGTGAACCTTTGAGAGATCAAACTATGAATTTGTTCGTTACGTTAATGAAATGCATTGTAACCCCGATTAAACGATGGTCAAGGGACTGGAAAAAGTTATCGTTAAATCAAGGAGCATAGACATATAATACAGTCAATTCCGGACCAGTGAAATGTATCATTAAATTGAGGAAATCTTGAAATCGGGTACCGTTAAATCGAAGTTATACTGTACATTGTATTAGTTGAATTGCTTTTTGTTTTTATCGGCAATCATAATTTATATCGCACCATTCCTCTTTCTGTCATCTGTCATAGATTCCATCCCCCCACACTTACAATACGTTACAATACCGGGTGTCGCCCATGCAGGTATGCCACTGCATTAATCGCCCGATCTGCCATCAAGGCAGGTAAGGGACCAGGCGAGATGGCATGGCGGTTGGTCAAAGAACGCATATTTTCTGCACAAAAACTGCAGATTTCTGCATGAGAACTACACTTTTTTGGAAGATAAATCCTCAAATCCTTGAAATACCTTCAGAATTCTTACAAAATTCTAAATCTGCAGATATTTTGAGGAAAACGCTGCACATTTGGCTCGACCCGTGTTTCAAAACCAGACATTTTCGGACGAAACAAATTGTGGTGCTGATACGATTACATTAGTTACTTTAAGGTGGGGGGGGGGGGGCATTTACATTCATGTATTTTTATTGCAATTATAATGTCATGAGAATAATGTATTTACACGTATGTGCATTTATATTCATGTATTTTTATTGCAATATGTCATGAGAATAATGTATTTACACGTATGTGCATTTACATTCATGTATTTTTATTGCAATTATGTCATGAGAATAATGTATTTATACGTATGTGGGCTTGTTTTTTCCTGTTTTGCGAAATAACAAGGGGGTGGTCTCTCAAGAAGTGGGAGGGAAGATCATGGTGCGCTCTTGAACATTTTAGAGGAGGAGGGAGGGGGGTCATGGCGCAAAATGCGCAGCTTTATTTTTCAAGATGATTTTTAAACTTGGTTTTTGTCTTATTCTTTTGGATGGTCTTGCTACTTTTAGGGGGACGGTGCTATGCAACATTTGTGGGAGGTTGTAACCCTGGCTAAAATGTCTGTATATTAAGTCGGGCAAAATAGATTAGTCATTGGCCATCTAGAAAAGCATTCCAGCAATTTAGTGTAATAATAATTATTAAATCAATGGTGCCCAAAAATGGAGGGGCGGGGGTGAGAGTTGCCGCTGAGTGCGCAGTTCGAATATTTTTGGCGATTTTTGTACAAGGCTATTGTCTCATTCTTAATAAGGATCTTTCTATTTTGGAGGAATTTGGGTGCTCTGCAACATCTGGAGGATGTCTTTTTTGGGGGTGGGAGGGGAGAGGGTACGTCTAGCTAAATTGTCTGAAAATTGAAATATGCAATAGGGATAATCCATCTTTGTCATCTCCAAAGTAATTTCAGCAATTTATTTTGAAATCCACAGCTAAATCAGTCGTGCCCTCGTTGGTTTAAAATCATCTCCTCCTTCTCTAAAATTTTCAAAAGTGCAGTGTGTACCAAATGTACTGCGTTTCCTTCAAAAAATCTGTAGATTTATATTTTCAGATATCTTAAAGAATTCTTAAGGTATTTTAAGATTTGATGATTTACCGTTGAAAAAAGTGCAGTTTTCATGCAGAAATCTGCAGCTTTGTGCAGAAAATTTGCGTTAACGGCAGTCTGCTCGCAGAAATGAGTTTTCGAGATATGTAGTTTGAATAAACGCGTGAATTCAATATGAACATTGGGGAAATATTGGAATTAGACGTTCTTTTCGCGTCTTTTTTTTTTTTTTCGATGGAAACTAAACAGACAAGTTTGTACAATAAAGCTAACGTACAAGAAATAACGTACAAGTAGACAAAAAAAAAAAAAAAAAAAGAAGAAGAAAAATAAAAATGGTCAGCTACTGCCCCCTTTACCTGCCCACGGCAGTAATGGTCTGCGTTGCGGTCCTGCTGAGCTGATTAAAAAGCGGGTTACCTGCTGGACTACATAAAAAGGCTTTAGGAATTCAGTAGGGGTATTTTTCTTTTCTTTCAAAATTCTGATTTTTCTTATATATATATTTTTTTTTTTTAAACACTGTTCAAATATAAATCCTTCCTACACTGTTAAAACTACAGGATGCATTAGGCACCTTTCAGGGGAGAAACGCTTTTCACCAACAGCACCCAATACGGAGCCGAAATCGCACCTCTAAATAGGGTGAAAAACAGGCACCTTTTAAAAGCTAGACAGCCGGAGTGAGAAAAAGGAACCTTCGGAGAGAGAAATGGCACCCTTACTATAGATCCTCCTCCTCCCTCCCCCGTATTGTGTGCGTTTTTGAATACAGTTGTGTATTTATTTATTTATTTTATTTTATTTTTTTAAGTTTTGTTTTGATTTATGATATTCTACGTTTTGGACATTTTTCACATTGAACTCGGTATTGGAAATGAATAAAACATGTAATTACAGCATTTGATCATATTTCAGAGTTTTCAACATAGTTAAGAAGTGCTCATAGCTTTAATTCATCTGATCGTGCTCTAACTCAGTGTTTCTCAACCTCTTTTGACCCACGGGCGCGGTAAAAGCAAATGAAAAACTTTGCGGACCGGTGAAATCTTTATCGTTTTCTTAAAAATTCATAAAATAAATAATATGAATAATAACTCTGGGGCCGTTAAAAAACATGAAAAAATTCAGGGTTCTGATGTTTTTTTTTTAACAAAAAGTAATGTTAAAAATTAATAAAATAATAAATATCTACCCCTTCACTTGGTATCAAAGATCTGTCACAAATACATTATAATTTAAAAACGAGTAATTATTTAAAACATGTGAGAAATTATACATTTACTAAAACATGACGTATTCCGAAATTGAAGCATAGCTGTACTTATGGATTATTTACATGATGAGTCAAAAATATTCAGGGATATTACAATTACGGAAAAACAAAATCGTTTCATGTAACAAAATAAAATGCACATAAAGTTTTTCAACCAGTTAAATAAAAACCCAAAAGAAATTTCTAACGCTATCGCTAACAAGAAATGATTCTAACACTTGAATGAAAAAGCAAAAAAAAAAAAAAAAAAAAGAGCTAGACACAGAGAGGTTTTTTTTTTTCGCTAGCTTTCTGTTATAATCTACGAAGCACAAGAAACATTTTTATTAAGGTTCTTTTGGTGATTAATAAAAGCTGCTTATCGAGTATTCAAGAAAATAATGAGAGATATTTTTAGTAGCGTTTTGAATGAGGGAAATTTCACGATAGTAACGGTAAACGGGAACTAGAAGACTAACGGTTACTGAAAAGCAATAAATGCACTTTTAAACACTTAACTATGTTTGAAAGCCCTAAAAGCTACAAAGTGATCAAAAGCTGTACTTACTTGTAATTCCGGATAACTAATCCTAGAAAAGTTGTGTTTTAATCCAATAGTGTACTTCATTCAATGTGAAAGACGCACAAACGCAATCATCATTTGTCCGCCATATTGAGGTGGTTGAATGTATGTCTAGGGCAAAAAGCGCATGCGCAATGAGTCTTTCTGCGATTGCATGCTGATTTGGCTCCTCTGCTCTATTTTCTGGTTTGCATTGCACCTTCAGGCACTATGCTTTCATCTTAGAGGGAATATTTTCACTCGTCTAGAACCCCTGGTTATAACAGTGTAAAATGAACATTTTTAAAAACCATTTCAAGCCGTCCTATAATATGTAATATGTACCGTTTTTTGAAAATATGTGAGCTGAAATTAGCGTAAGGTAAAAGAACGGATTACTCGTGAAACCCCAATTTTAAGTTTCTCAAGGGACGGGGTTAAAAAGCATAAAATACGGGAAATACATGAAAGCAATAAGTCAAATAGAAAAAACTAAAGGTTATTGTTCTGATGACTCTTTCAAAAGGTAGAATATCTATATTTAACGAAAACAACATTACTAAAGATATTTATTTTGTTTAATAAACCACGTTCAACTACCTGGAAATGCATCGATGTATTAGTGTTTAGCTCATTGGTTTAGCTCTACAATTTAATTTGCATTGAGTTATGAATGTAGCATATTTTGAAGATATTTGTTAGGTATACACTCTGTGTTTTAACTTAGTTCTTTTTATTTTCAGGATAAAAGTTGTTTTTCTGTGTCGAGAATGAAGAAGAGGCCACTACTAAGTAGTGAAGCATCGTATTGGAATGTCACAGGGTTTGCATATGAACACAATCTTCGCCTATTGTACTCGCCTTACGGGAATTATATCGGTGGCAGAAGCCACCGCCACCGGTTTCAGAATACTACAGAAGTACCCTGGGACCATTGATGTCAACTTTTGTTCTAGCTGGCGTCTGTTAACGTAATCTTTCACGGCCAGTTTTCTTCCTTTTTTTTTTTTTTTTTGGAATTAGCGTTCCAAAAAATATTTTCCCCGGTCAATTCTATGATTTTACATAGAACTTACTTTACGTGATACGTCTGTGCTGTAATTCTTTTCCAATCTGTTTTTAAATAAGAATTTTTGTTTAAATCTGATTCTTAGTCTTGCAGCCGATTTTGAACGAGATTCTTGTCAAAATTATTTATTGATAAACATTTTAATCTGTTTTCTTTGTTTCCTCTCCAGTTTTTCTTATTTTTATAGGCATTATTTAGTTGATTATTTATACATTTGTGATACAATCATTAAGTTTGCGGGTAGTTCATTATTATACATCTATGATGTGATTTCTTTTTATTTTGAAAGTATTATAGGTAATATTTATCCTAAATCTCATCAATTACTGGTTCCGGTTTTATGAACCACGTTTGAAAGCATATCACACTATTCTTGTCTGCGTGAACTTGTGTAAAACTTTCGCACAATCTCTGTAGTGACTGGTTGATGAGAAATAATTGAAAAAATCACGGATGACAATGGACAAGGTGACGTTTCTCGGCGAGCACCGAGACGGCAGCAACCCCCCTCCCCCTCCAACGTCTTCCCCTCCCCGCCCCGGTGAGCATAAAATGTTTCCCAAGTCGGAACATGATGTGGAAGAAGAGGAAGATGTGGAAGTGATGCAGGTGGTAGCCAATGGTCCCGTGAGCCTTCGCACCAAGAAGCAGAGGATAGTTGGCATCAATGGTATCTCATCGACTGAAGAGGAAGGCAACAACATGGAACGTCCTATGTCGTGGGAAGGAGAACTGTCCGATGACGAACTGACGGACAGCAGGAACACTCCTCCTCCACCACAGATCACGGGTTGTCACAATGTCTTGACAACTGTCGTCAGCACGACTAGCCTTCCTGGTCGTCTTTTGAGCAGTCCAATGTGTATGGACGAAGAACATCACAACAGCGTGACACGGGTTGTAAAGGTGAGAGTCTTTATTTTTTGTGATTATTTTCAGGTCCATTTTTCAGCCCATTCCCTCTTAAAATAAAATTTGAAAAAGCATGCTGAAATCTAAACGTATCCTCAGGAACAGAATTTTTTTTAAAGTCTTCGACACAGATTTAAAACCTCATAAATATTGTGAGATAAATCGACTTTCCATTTATCGTAAAATATAAATCAGCATTGAGGAATGCAGAAAAATAAGATGGTAAACGATAAACGAAAAAGCTTTGCATGATACGTATGAATTATATCCCAGCAAAAAAACTTCGATTATTAGAATTTAATTTTTTTTCTCTATTTTTTATATTTTTCACACCAACTTAAGGAGTAGTCTGCAGATTTTCTCAAGAATCTATGTCGAACTTCGCATCCTCGCTCTGTTTTTGCTGCCGGGAACGTACAATAGTGTTCGAATTAATTGGGATTGGGTCAAAGATATTTTTTTGGAGACTTTTAACTTGGTTGCCAGATAGCTCCATTGAATTCCCCTAAGCAGTTCTGTTTGTCTTAATGTCATCTGGATGTCAGTTTTGACTGCTAAAAACTAGTCTGTAATAGGAACATTGAAAAATTCTTTTGTTTGTTTCTGTGAGAGGGGAAAGTAACATTTTCCTTTCTTTCATCTTAGTGTACGAAATTGGGATACAACGCCTAGAGAGTTAAAGGGGGGACAACTCCAAAGATAATCGGACTTAACAGGTACCACAAGGACACGCCACAAGAATCGGGCCACAGGACATAAAAATTTTTTCCCTGTGGTTGGTATTGGAAAATCGAACTTTTGACAACTTCCTCTATTGACCAAAACAGTGAGAAGTGTCCGGTGCAGTCTCAAACAATGAGTATGAAAATCAATACAATAGGCAATAAATACCTCATAATGAAGACTAGTTCTTGTTGGTATAATGCTGTTTCAGAGTAAAAACTTATCCTATTTTGGAGTTCGTTCTTTTCTCCATCACATTTGCCCTTTCTTCGAGTAGGAACTGGTTCAGTTCAATGCATTTCTTCAGGATTCATTTCTTTCATTTGGAAAAGTACGATGCTTTGGAAAATTTTTGAATTTTACAAATACCAATATAGCTCACATTCCAACTAGAACATTTATTAAGGAATTTTCACTAGGCGACGCAAGTTTAACATAAAGACCTTCCCAATAATTTTCCTCTTTTCTTAACAAACGTATGCATATATCGCCGCCTCAAAGTGGTATGCCTGTAATCAGTACTGTGTTCTGAGGCGACTGTATAGGACTTCTGATTTAAGAGGAAGCTGATATAAACCAACCGTAAGCATAATAAGTAAAAGTAACCCCCTCCGAAGTAAAGGGGGAAGGGGGTCCGGGGGTTTCTCCCCCGAAACATTTTCGAATTTGTAGTCTTAAAAACGCATTTTAGACGATCTTTGGAAATAGTGGCGGCTCGTGGGAGGGGGCCCGGGGCCCCCTCACTTTTTCAATAAGTTTAATTTTCTATTTATTTTCCTTTTTTTTGGTGCGTACCTGCTTAAAATTTTAAAAAATGGATTATACCATATTGTCCTGCGTATAATCTGCGGATTATCTCTAAAAAAGTTGAAAAATTAATGAGGTGCGGATTCTCTGGGTTTTCCCCCCTCAACACCAACGCATTGAACCTCAATATTTGCAGTAGATTCGCAGAGAGTTATCCTGCCTGTATGTTGTTTATTTTACATAGCTTGAATGCACTTCTTGCGAGATTCAGGGCTATGCAAAATAAGCAACATACAGTTAAAAAAAAAAAAAAGAAAAAAAAAGAAGCCTTCATTTGCACAAGATTTGACGGCTTGCTTTAAGTAATTAGCGTACTGTAATGACAATTTAGAGGAGAAATCATATTCTTTTAGACTATTTTTTTTAGTTTTGAATGTACCTTAAAAAATATTACTTCTTCACGTATTTAATTTACTTGCTGAAATTGTATGTTAAATGAAAATCTATCTGAGAAACACAATAGGGTAGAAGAGATTTTAGTTCGAAAAAAATAATGATGTTTGGTGAAATCTCAGTTTCTTTTAAAAAGAAATTTTTGAATTAAGAACTTTCAATAGTTATCGTCAGCTGGTTCCTCCCCCCCCCCCCGCCCCGTCCAAAAACATTACGGAACATCTCGACTTTCACTTCCAAATTTTCAGTTGCACAAAATTTCCTGGGAAAGTCGCAGAATACCTAACAACATCGCTGAAAATTGCATTCGAAAACAGCTTAAAATTGCGTTTTTGGAGCTTCAATTTCGAAATATTGCTGCCCCTAATGTTACCAAATATGGTCCTATAATCGCGTTTTTAAGACTTCATTTTCAGAAAATATGCGGGCAAGGGTCCCCGAACCGCCTTCCTTTAATATCATCAAAAAATAGGTTTTTTAAACAGCCACTTATGAAAAATTTAAGTGGAATAGTATCTGAACCCCTTTTCATAATATCATAGAATATTGTGAGGACTTCAATTTTGAAAAAAAAATCCAGGGGAGAGCTCCAGAACCCATTCCCGTAAAAATCTTTAAAGTTTGTCTACAATTGCGTTTTTGCAACTGCAATTTCGAAAATTGGAGGGGGAGAAGGAATTGATTTCTATTTTAAAAAAAAATGAAGAATTCGAAAACTTCGAATTCTTCGTTTCGTTAAAAAAAATCGATTTTTTTTTTGGAAACAAAAAGGAAAAAAAAACGATCGGGGAGAGTCCCGAAGCTCCATACCTCAACGTCAATAAATATGGCCTATAACCGCGTTTTAAGGCTTTAATTTCTACACATTTCCGTGGAGTCCGTAGTACCGTTCTTTCCATCAACATCACCAAAAACCATCTAAAATTGGGTTTTTAAAACGACGAGTTTCAAAATTGAGAGATTTGACGATGAGCAAACCAAATCAATCAAATTGATGAGATTTGTTTCCAGCTCCTTACTGGTGCTGCAAGCGAGACGTATTGCAGTGCCGGAAAGCGTACTGGATATAAACGTGAGATTAATAATGTTTGTGATGTATTTTGTAGCTTTTCCCTACTTGATTAATTAATTTTTTTTTTTTTTTGAAAGTCAGGGGGAGAAAGTGCACAATTCTGCCGGCAATCATGGACATAAACATGAGATTAATATCTTTCGTGCTTTACTTTTAATTTTATTAATTTAACGTAAAAAAATAATTTAAGAAAGTTTTAATATCAAGCAAATAGTTTTAAAAAAACATCTTTTTTTTTTCAAAAACCGGGGGAAAGGGATACAAGTGCACCCATAATCTTTCGATGGGAGACTATTGAATCTCCCTCCCTCTTGCAACGTCAACAAAGGTAACTCAAAATTGCGGGTATAAAATTTCAGTTTCGGAAGAACGCTGATCCTTCCTAATCTACGGTCTTAAAAAATAGGTTCAAAATGATTTCAATTTTGAAAGAATTTTAGGAAAGAACTTCAACATTACTTTCACCTAAAGTCTCGAAAAAGTTCCTAAAATTGCGATATTTGACGTCAATTTCGAAAATTTCTCCACGCACCTTGAATATACTTGACTCTTTTGTCCTTGTAACCAAACGCAACTAAAGTTTAACTAAAAATATTTTTCATACGTCAATTTCGATAATTTTCTTGTAGCAATCCTCCTCCCCTGAACCCCTGGCACCTCCCCCCACGCTTCCCTTTCCACCGTCCCTTCTCGGATATCGCCGAAGAAAGACTATAAAATGCGAAAAGTAACAACGTATAAAAAGCACAAATTCGCAGATGTGCTTTTTGTACGTTGTTACTTTTCGTTTCTTTACAACAGTACAAAGGTATTTATTTATCTTACAATAAAATGCATTTTTACGACTAGTAAATTTTGGTATCTATTACTTTCTTCAAAGATATAAATTGTACCTAAGGATTTTCTTACTAGAAAAAATTTCTTCCTTTTTATAAGATCATTCTTCTGTCCCCCCCCCCTTTTAAATTCGAACTTGGCGTAGAAATTTAAAGAAAGATTTATATAGACGTTAAATATTAGTCAAAATATGCAAATTACTCTTGAGGGGCGGCACATTAGGTCTTTGCACACGGGCGGCCGACACCCTAGGATCGGCCCTGTTCTTTGCTTTACTTTTTCCTTAAGTGCTGCAGCTACTGTTTTTCGTAACTGCTAAATTAAGCGTTCTGCAAAAGCTGCTGAAGCCATTTTAATTTTATGTTTGTTTGCAATTTTAAAAAATCGCTGTTTTATGACTCAGTTCTAACAGAACCCTTTCGACCTGTGCGATAGTCATACTCTTCTCGGTCGTTAGCCCTCTTCTTTTTTTTTCCCTGCATGCTTTGCGGTGACCTTGACCGGGCTTTTGCTTTTTCTTCCCCTGTAGAGCGGTACTAAACCATAACTTTACCTTTCTTTTCTTTTTAATTTTTCGCAACTCACTCTCCCTCGCGGCGGTTTTGATCGGTGGGAAAAAATAATTCTATATTGTGTTCCCACACTCCTGGGTAGAGATTTCGAAGATAAGAGGAACTACATTTTGTTTTGAATTGTTTTAAATTATTTTTTGAATTGGAATGTTGACAAGATGTTATCAGAGGATTCCACTGCATTTTTTTTATGCATCGAAATTGAGTCTTTCAAATGAAGTTATTTTAAAAGTCTACGAAATAATGCATCAATTTTCAAAATTATTACTTCTGTGTGGCACAAACCTCTCTTTTTTAAGCAAAAATATACCACGTTTTGAAAAAATAATTCTTAGTACTTATTTTTCACAAAATACAACAGCCTTTAATGTAGTAATGATGTATTATGTAACATAATTTCAAAGAATCATTAAAAATAAGAAGTATAAAAAGGCCGATTTAAATAGTTCAAAATTCAAACAAGAAGTTCCGACTAGAACTAAACGAGCCTACTTTCCCATATACCCATACTACTTTCTGATACCTGATCAATATTCTCAAAAATAGCTAAAATCGCAAATTGTTTCAAACATATTTTTTTAATATCATAAGCTGATTTCTAGCAATGAAATATTCTTCACTCATCTAAAAAAAAAACAACTGAACAAATAAAATAGCGGCACCTTTTAAACAAAGCAGCTAATACACTTTTTTCCATTAAAAAAAGTTCTTTAACAGCTTTCAAAACGAAAAAATAATAATTAAAATTAATAAGCTTATTAAAATTTTAAAAAAAAATCATTGCTTTTTCCCCTGTTGCCAAAAATAATTTTTCAAACAAATTAATGCACTTACCAAAATAAATAAAAACAATAAAATGTCAACTTAAAACAATTTTCATTGTCCAAAAAAAAAAAAATCGTCTGCGCATATCTTTATGTAGAAACGTAAATGACTTCGAGTTTATTCGTCGAAAACTGAATACCTAAATTAAAACTTTAGCGTGAAAATAAAAACAAGTCATATCAACAATAAGTATTTAACAGTTTAAACCATAGCTGTGGAGTCGGAGTCAATCTCATTTTGAGATAAAGGAGTCAGAGTCGAATGTCCAAGAATCGGAGTCAGTCATTTGTCCTCAGTGTATAAATTTTTGCCAAAGCTACGAAGTCAGAGTTGAAGTCGAGGAGTCGGAGTCCGATTAATTGTGAGGCACAGGAGTCGGAGTCAGGTGCCCCTAAGTTCTCGGAGTCTGGAGTTTGGCATTTCCAACAAAATTTGTTTGAAGCAAATCCACCTTCAAGTACGGAATCTACATTGACTTTCAGTTTCCCCGTAGGCGCTAATGTTAAGGGATTTGAACTGTTCAAAATTGAATGGAAAATTGTTCAAATCAAAAAGATATTTTATATACAAGTTTTTCATCAAAAGCTTTTTCCTACAAAGTTTGTTTGAAGCAAATTCGCCTCACAGTTGGTAATTGCCTTGAATTTCCCCGTAGGCGCTAATGTTAAGTTTTTTGAACTGTTCAAAATTGAACAAAAAATAGCTCAAATCAAAAAGTGAAATATGGGAATGAGGTGTCCTCGCAGAGATCTGTTGAAGAAAAAAAAGTTTGTTCGAATCGGACTATTCATTCAAAAGTTATTTGACAGACAGATAGACAGACCGACAGACATTTTCGCCCATCTCAATACCCTACTTTCCAATTTTTAATTTTTCGATATTTATTTAATTATTTTATTTATTTTTGACTTTTTTTTTTTTGTTTTTCGCGATATTTTTAAGATGCATTAAGCCTTCTTTCATGCTTTTTTCTTCTTTTTTCTGACTTTTACTGGGAAAGTAGGCTAAAAAGAAAAGAAATGCAAGTCATTTTTATTTAGTAGTCTCTTTTATCCCTTTAGGTATGAATGGCAAAAACCATGTGAATTACATTACAGTGGAAATCAACTAATAAGAGCTTAATATTAGAAAAACTATTTTTGACAGTAAATAAAAGTCCTAATCCCCTTGCCCCCCCCCCCCCCTTCCTCTTGAAAAATATAACCCAACAGAAATCAGATATGATGTGAATTAGGCATAGGGTCCTTTTTATGACAAACAGTACGAATTTGAATATCAATTTGTTACATGTTAGTACCATAATACTAGCTGACCCGGCACACCTTGTTCTGCCACATAAATTATTTCTAGTGAATGTTTTGGTTGTTAGTTAAAAAATAATTAATGTATTTTAAGTGTGTGAAGATGGGATCTGTGACAGAAAGAGGAATAAAGTGCTGTTGACAATGATCGCCAATTAGAACATGAAAACACCAGCCATTCATTTTCTCAATACAATGTATTTCATTAACGTAGCGAACAAATCAATTGTTTGATCACAGAAAAGTAAATAATGTGAAATCCTAAAATATGACAATGATTCAAAGAAAATCAATATTCATTTCGAAGAGCAATTGATTGAATGATATTTTTTGTCAATCCGTCTTTAGCCAATGCAATTAAGCTCGGTGGTCAGCCCACGTGAGAACATGCCACATATAATTATCCGTGTGAAAAACATGGTGTGTCCAAATCTAAGCCGCAAAAACCCTTTGGACTTATTGATTGTTGTAGCAAATGCGAATCTATTAAGAAATTGAACGCGTTTGAATTCAACTGGCACGTTTGTGGGAAACATTGGAATTTGTGGCCACAAAACATTTTTGGCATAGAATTTGCCATTCAAAATGGTGGCTTCGATAACGTTTTTAATCCATGCCTTTGCACAGCCGTGAGGAGTTCAAATTCCAAAGCAGCAAAGTGACCGGAGATCCAACTTTTAGTCGTAAAAGGTCTGGTAGC
Organism: Uloborus diversus; assembly: GCF_026930045.1. Lineage (NCBI taxonomy): Eukaryota > Metazoa > Arthropoda > Arachnida > Araneae > Uloboridae > Uloborus > Uloborus diversus. The sequence goes on along the minus strand of NC_072731.1, from coordinate 230,956,387 downwards.
ATGCCTGGCAAATCCAGTGAGTTCTAAAACTCTGTTGCATAATTTACATCTTCGTCAGTATCGCCAACTATATTGATCGATTTGTATGATACCAATTCTCAAGGCCTTTTCTTCAAGTTTAAACTGTCAAACTCCACATTTTTTGCTACTAAAATGACTCTTTCTGCCAGCCGTGCATTATTTATGTATTGTGTGCATAATTCAGGAAATATGCGGTCAATCAGAGCGTTTTTGCAAACCAACGATGGTGCAGAAATTAGTGGGCAATTTTATGCATTCAGTATTTTCATAGAGAGCAACTTTTCCACCGTAGATATCTAACAATGGGTCCGAGAATTTGTCAATGGATCTTGTAGCATTTGGACGTACATGGTTTTTAGTTAGACCTTTCCGACATTACGATCAGTGGCGATAATTTTCAGTAAGCGTTAATCTCATCAGCGATTTTTAAAAGTAGAATGACGGAAATGTTTGTTTGAAATCAGTTGAAGAGAGTAACAGTGCTGCCGAATAATTTTGCGTTGTTTTTTAAATCTTTCGGTGTTCTGTTCAACGCCTCCATAGAATATTTGTGTACCCTAGTACATTCATCCCAGGTAATAATTTGGCATTGTTTCAGTAACATGGCCATGAGCGATTGTTATCTATTGATGAACACTGCGCGTGGGTTGTTTTGAATATTCAGTGGCAGCTTATCCAGTAAAATTACTGCAGTGCCAAACAATTCAATAACCAATGCGATGCTATTATTAGATCATATTTCAGCAAGAGTGGGCAAAATGAGAAATGCTTGCTAGTTCCGCCTGGTGCCCCCCCCCCCCCCAACAAAAAGTCACCTTGTTCCGCCGAAACTGAGGGAGGTATAATCAAGATGCCTCTATCCAGATTTAAAAAAAAAAATGTTTTGGCAATTTTGTTTTTAAGTTGGAATACAAAAAACACCTATAACCCCAAATTTCCCTCTAATCAAATAGAAATGAAACTCTGGTAAAACTTTGACTTAAAAGGAGTACATTCAACATATAGAGACAATTTTGTATTACATTACATTACACTACATTATTTTGGGACCAAATAAAACTTTGAGATAAAGGAATATTCGAGTTGTAAGGTTTCGAGTTATCGACAGTTGACTGTATATATATAGTAAAATCTATGTCTAGATGATCAATTACACCAACTCGTGTTTTTCTTTAAAACTTTCAGTGACTCTTGCTGGAAAGAATTAAAGACACGATTGTAGACAACTCAGGTAGTACATGAAATACACCGCCAGCTCAGTCATTTCCAGCCGAGGACTGCAGTTTCGTGCTTATTAGCACTCATCAGCCTGGCATAGGAAAGTGACTGAGCTGGAGATGGAAATGACTGAGCTGGCGGTGTATTTCATGTATTTCTGCTTTAGCCCTGGCTAATGGCGGTAATTTACTGAATATAAACTCAGGTAGTGTTAAGCGAAGGAATGACTTTAGTGACTTTTCTCCGGGAATCTTTAGATACAGAAGTTCCAAAAAGAGCAATTTTAGGCCTTCGATGGTGTTAGATATAAGGAGTGTCGAAATATTCTCCCAGAACTATTACAAACTTGTTGTTTAAAAAACAATTTTAAAATTCTTCTTTTTAACAGAAAAGGAAAGAGATATAGGTTCAAGACCTCTTTGGGTAAATCTCTATGTTTTAAATGTTTTAGATAAAAATCATGTACCAGCCCCCAAGCATATGTAAATCAGATACATAGTAAGAGCTAAGCTAGAAAATCAACCTCCTCCTCCTCCTTGAAAATTTCTGGATCCGTCCCTTGAATATGTTGTTCTTTGCATAAATGTTGCAATAACCGGTTCAAGTTGATAAGTACAGTAAACTCCCGATTAATCAGCGGTCGGATTATCCACGGGTCTTTTCAAAAAAATTTTTAACGGTATGTACTAATATTATAGTCATTAAATATTTTTAAAACTTATGATTGAGTTTGTTTTTGGGGGCTTTTACATCTATGTTTTACATTCAATGTTAACATTTCCAACTATAATTTGATTGTATGTGTGAGTGCTATTCATATTTTGAAGATATTGTATACACTAGTATTGTTTTTTTACCTATTATCGGATTATCCTCGTTTTTTTCTTATCCGTGGTTACCATGCTGCCCAAGTCCGAGGATAATCGGGAGTTTACTGTATTTTAAGGGTTTTTGTGATTTCAGGGCTGCAAGGTTTTTTTTATAATGTTTATGTTATTAAAGTGTTTTATGGTTTAAGAAAAACACTTTCAGGTGTACTTAAAAAATCTTTTTAACATTGATTTGAAGCTGTACTTTTAGAACAAGCAATCAGAAAATTCAAAACCAAAGACAGCATAATAATCTATGAATTACTTGTAAAATGTATTAATGAAACACTTCAATGGCAAATGTGTTGACCAAAAATACAACTAATAAAAAGGGAAAGATAAAATACTTTTCTAAATTTTCTTAGTGCATAATGCTTGATTTTGACCACGATTTTAAACTTCTTTAATTCTAAAAACAAATTTAACTCAATTGCTTCCAAAACTGGTTCTGCTATAGATTCTATTGCCTCTTACTTTTCTTACTGAATTTAGAAGATAAAACATTGTCAGAAATAAATTTACACCATTAAATGGTTTTAAATTTCGATGTGTTTTAAAACTCTTCTGTCACTAACATATTTCCCGTTTTCAGAGTGAAAATCTCGAGAATTTGGAATTGCGTGAAAACACAATTACTGTCAGAAACAACATTGGAAGCTGTGGATCTATTTCCTCAAGCTCTGGTCCTCACACAACAATTAGTCTCATAAAACCTTCATCTCCTTCTCCATATAATCTTCCTGTCCAGGCTAACTCTTCTTCTGACCGTCCACCTGCCGCACATAGTGCTTTTTACGGTAAGTTATGATTTATTTTCTCACATATGGTGAAAGGAAACTTTTTTGCAGGAAATGCTAAGGAAAAATTAATTTCTACCAAAACAAAAAATCCATTTTTCTAAATTGTTGTTTTGTGCAAAAGTTTCCAAAGTTTGATTTTAAAAAAACTATGTAGCATAGTTTAATCTGCATATTTGTAAAAAGATTATTTTAAATACTTTCATGTAATCATCTATTTCATGTACTAAATTATCCAATGATTCACAATATGTTCTGTAGTTTTAGTTGGTTACATTTAAAAAAAGTTCTGGTAAGTTTAGTAAACAATTATCTTGCCCTTTTCTCCCATATGGGTATATGTGGTTTTTGTGGTGCACAGAGCAGCAAACATGAAGCTGAATGAAGCTGCTTTTCTGGATGTTGTTTGGTGGGAAAAACCACCAGTCTTCAAATAGATGTAGCAGAGCTGGAATGTATAAGAGACTATCTTTTTTGAAATTCAAGCAGAAATCAAAGGGAGTTAAGTTGAAAACGTAAAGGAGAAGAAAAAAAGGGAGTGATGAAAGTTTGTATCAAATTGGATGTAATTGGAAGAATTACAGTTCTTGAATAGCTCCAAGGAAAATTTCAAGTGTCAATGTCTTTTACCAATTTGAAATGTGTAATCAGTTGTAGAAATTTTAGTTAATATTGATGAAACACTAACATACAGAAATTTACTGTAATATACTGTGATAATAAGTATTCTGCGTATTTTAGTTCTTAACATTTTAAATACTTCACAAATACATCTGATTCTGATTGAGACCAGGGGCGTGTACAAAAATTTTGGAACCCACCACAAATGATATTTTACGGGCCTCTTCTATATTGTTTACCCTTACCTCCTACATAGATTTCACCCCTCTTTTTGAAAATTTGAAATTAAATAATCTTGGGCTCCCTTCAGGCTCAGAACTGGGCCAACAGGTATCCCTTTTTCCCTAATGCATGCTCTGATTGTGACAGGCCGTGCTTCACGCAAATAATTTTGAAAGAATATTTTTGGAATGAAGTTGCACTGGTAATTTATGTTGAGTACATTTCCATTTCATTCATGAAGAAAACAGTTTGAAAAATTTCAAATGAGGCATTTATATTTTTCAAATTATCTTGGGTCAATGCACAATTCTTTTCAAAAGAAAATTTTAGCAGGATATGCACACAGTTTGCTTGGAATAATGTCTACATCATGGTGATTAAAGAATTAGTAAGTATTTAGGGAGGAGTTAAGTCTAACAACAAAGTTTTGTTGTCAAGTAACGAGTTTTTGAACTTTATATGTCCGGAAATGAAAATAGGAAATTTTTATAGTTAGTCAACTGGAAGGCCAACCAGGGGCGTAGCTAAGCACCCCCCCCCCCCCGAAACTTCAGTCGCAAAAAAAAAGAGAAAAAGAAGAGGGAAAAGAAAGAAAAAAGAAGAAAAAGAAAAAAATCACAACGACTTTTTTCTCAGTAACAAAGGTCAAAAGTTTACTTTGCTCCCCCCCTCAATGCCATTGAAAATCTGCTCCATATATGATTCTCAAGCATAAAGATTTTTTGATAATTGAGTGAAATTTGACACTTTGCTTTAGTAATGCGATTGATTTGTTTAATCCACGTAAATGCAGCCTTTCTTTGTCATAGATTCTGCAAATTGTTAAATATGTTTAATTTTATGAGCCGCGCAGTGGGAATATTGCATACAGTCGAATCTGTTTATTTCGAATTTCACAATAAAGAAAAAAATCGAGATAAAGAGGTTTTGAAATACGGGGGCTTTAAGGAACTTTTTATAGAAATTTGAAATATGATGGTGAAAATTTGAAATCGATACTAAAGAGAATATGGGCTCTTGATTAAAATTCCTTTTTATTAGTTTTGTTAATTATTTACTCTATTATTACATTATTAAGTGCTTTATTGTGAGTTTAAGGAATCATTTTGACAGTAAAAGAAACTTTAAGCATATCTTTTTCAAGAAAAAGTCTTTTATTGCTTTTTGGTCCCTGATTTTTTTTTTTTTTTTGGATTCATTATCTATCCTCTTGAGGTTAGCAATTGCAGCAAATCTAACTTGGCCAGTATTCTACGATTTTCCTTTCTTCATCACTTGAAAAAAACTTATACTTTCTTTTCACTCCTGTCATTTCGGTTTTCTAAGGAATCACAATTTTAAGAAAGAGAGCAACCAAAGAACAGTACTAATCCAGATAACAGAGCGAAATGGCTTTTAACTTGAATGACCTTTAACCACCAACTTGAAATGTTCATCTTAACATGTCAAATCTGTGAATTTCACCCCTTAACTCTTCTTCCAAGAAAGTGCACGAAGCGGCTGTCCTTTGGTTAATCTTCCTGGAAAGCCTATTCGTGGAACGCATTTCTCCCTTTTTTCCACTGCCTCCTCAGCTCTTGAAGACAATTCCTCTGTTTCTGAGTTGAAGAAAATGTTTTTGTTTGCTTCTTTAAAGATCATTGGGCTTCGAATAAGAAAATGATAGCATAATCGGAATTCGAGAGGATAGAGGTTTTTGTTGGTCTATGGTCTCGTGTGTGTCATAGGTCATAGTCAAAACGACCTTTGCTAACCAGAATATCCATTGCAATCACATTGATTTTTCAGCCAGTATTTACTGCGTATTCTTTTGGAAACGTACAGTCTGTTTAAAATAGTACATTCTAAGTGAAAGTTGTTGCATAATGAAGCGAGCAAGACCAATAACAAGCTTTTTTCAACCCAAAGAAAACACTTCTGAAAGTAATTTTATTTTAATTCAAAAGAAAAACTATAGCATTACATGAATAAAATGTTTAAAAACAAAATGAATCTAGATTATTTCTGTTAGCTTGGTTTGGATTAAAAAGTAGAAAAAAAAAAGACTTTTGTTTATAATACACGAAAATTGCTGTTGCTCTCTCAAAAAAGATATTTATGTACATTCTAAAGCAGCTAATAAAATTAAAAATAAAGACTTGAGAGGAGAACAGATGGTATGCATTTGAGCAAATAACTTTCTACCGCCTATATTTCTTCCCTAACTTTTTTTATTCAAATTTTATTAACTGCTTTAAAATTAGCATAAATGTAAATACGTAAAAAGCAACATATAAATATAACAATATGAAAAGCAATTTCATTTTTTGCGGGTTATAATTCAAGAAGTCTTTTTTTTCATACTTTTAGTGCAAACCAAGTTAGTAAAAATAGTCTTTATAGTCTGACCACCGATGAGATTGAAAGTCAAACATCCAGTTTACAGAATACACACACACACACACATATATGTATATATATACACACATATATGTATATATATACATACACACATACATATATATATATATATATATATATATATATACATACACACATACATGTATATATATATATATATATATATATATATATATATATATATATATATATATATATATATATATATATATACATACACAAAAAAGAAGACCCCCCCCCCCTTCCCGAAAGTCGGGTCTAGCTACGCCACTGAGGCCAACAGAAGCCTTCCAGTTGGAAGTTTGATACAAAGCTTCAACTGGGTGATCAAAAATTAAAGCCGGTTGTGAAAGACGAACTTACCTGCAACTTATTCAGTATTCACATAGGCCAGCTGCTGTGAAAGTTGCCTGAAGCAATTTCTTTCTTTCTATCCTACCACACGAGAAAGATGGGTTACATAGCTCACGGAATGGTAGCAAGAAGCAGCTATATGTAATTCTTCCTCCCTCCTACTCCTCTCCCACCAACATTTTCTCTGTAGGTGTGTAATCTTGAATGTTTCTAAGAATTGAAAAGGTTTGGAAAGGGAACAAAAATTACATAAAGACACAAATATCGGAAATTCCTGAGACCCTTAAATAGAATGAAAATAAAGAATGCAGAACATTTTGGAACAAGAGAACTAAAACTGGAATCTGATAGAAGTAACAAAATTCAAGTTTTCAAGGGCACAGAATTGAAAATTTTGTTTATCGAAAGTTGGAAAAATAGGATATATAAAAGGAAAAAAGTTTTCTTCTACGTATCCAAAAGCTTGAGATGACAAGACTTGAGTTGTCGGGTGACTGTACCAGAAATCTCTCCATTTAAATGAGCTTTTCAACCATCATTTTCTTTCTTTTTTTTTCTTTCCAGAATCTCTAGTAAATCACCAGAACCCTACTTCTTCGAGAAACTTGATTGGATATAGTGGCCCATACAGTCAAACTCCCAGCCCCATCCTCACCCGTCCCACCAGCAGCTCTAGTTCCCGTTCTTCCTACTCTCCGAGCCAGAGTCCGTTGATGGGCAGATACGTTAGTAGTGCCTCATCAATATACTCGCACACTCAGAGTCCAGTCCTCTCCCGACACACAGCTGGAAACAGTAGCGATGGATCAGCATGTTCCCCCACAGGCAGTCCATTGCAAGTAAGCATATATAGTGAAGTTTTAAAAATTGTATGCAAGGTACGGAGCAAGCTTGCATGGAACGTAATTGAATGGAAAACTAAGCTTTTATGCACAACTGTATTCCAAATATAGTTGTCTTATTTTTTGTCTTAGTTTTCTGCTGTGATTATTTTTCATGATTGTATCATTTCAGATGCAACCACTTTTTTGAGTTATGTCTTTTATATTTTTTTCCCCATAGAAACCATTAAATTCAAATGTAGAGGCACTTGCTTTTGTTTCAATGCTATGAAAGTGATGGCCATTTGTTAAGAAACACCTAGTAAGGGTTTATCTTTACTCTTAACCCCCAAAGTGAAATACTGCTAAATTTACGACGTACGTCGCAGAACAGATGCATGAGTTGCAGAGCATTTATGTTCAAATGTGAGAGGAAAACTCAAATTTTCTACAGAAATTCTAGATTTCTGTGAAATTTCTGCAAAAACTGCAGATTTTCTGCAAATATCTTCCAACTCAAGGCAAAATTTTGCACAAGTTCTGCAGATTTCTTTAAATTGAAAGAAAATCCAACACTCTCGTAAATTACGATATTTTGGGGGAAAGCTCGCAAAAAATGTTGAGTTTGATAAGTGATTTGCAGGAACTTTAAATTTACTATGAACTTAAAGAAATCTGCAGAATTATTACAAAACTCCATCTTGAGTTGGAATATATTTGTAGAAGATTTGCAGTTTCTGTAGAAATTTCATATTTTAAATCTGCAAAGACTCTTATTTTGCTTGAACAACAGATGATACAATGCTTAAAGTACTTGTCGGGCAAGAACAAATTTGGTCAAATGATTTTACATTGCAGAACATCGTCAAGTATTCTGCTTTGAGGCCCCTAACTCAGAACGTAGATAACTAGATTAACCATTAAGAGATGGTGGTAGTCATCTTCACCTCCACAGTTCCGGCACAAAACTGAAAGGGTGAGAATTTTTTCTCCAGTCTCCTGTATCAATGGTACTAACTGCTAAGCAGCTGGCCATGTGACTGTCAGACTCAGATTTAATGAGTGTGCACCCCATACGTACTCAACGAATTTGTTAACAGCCATTGGCATTGATCCCAAAGCTGACAGCCCCACAACTGAGCACCCCTCTGAATTCATATGAAATGAAATTATTAGTTTTATATTTATTCTTTTTTTAGCAAGCAAATTAAGCGTCTCGGCTTTTTCATGCAAATTTTTTTCCACATCTCGCTATTTGCAATGGATTGATTTGTAGATGTTGTTAGCATTTGAATCTTATGTTTTCATAATACTTTGTCAAATAGTCAAGAGTTCTTTTGTTATTGTAAAAAAAAATGAAAAAATAATCTTTCTTCTTTAAAAAAAAATAATAAAAAAATAAATAAAATTAGCTCAAATAATAGTATTTTATGGTGAATTTATTAATTTTATTGATTAAAAAATTGTATCAAAAATTTAGAAATTGGACCAAAATTTCACTGTGGTAGACCCTTTTAAAACTATGATATATGTTTTTGAATTTGAATAATCATAACCAGAGCTGCGGAGTCGGAACAAAAATGGCCGACTCCAGGATTTTGAAACGTCCGACTCAGACTCCGGCTTATAATTTTTTTTAAAATTTATTTTTTCAAATCCCTCCCCTCGTGGGAAGGGGGAAGAACCCTTAAAAAATTGAAATATTATTTCTTTTTATGAAATTTTTGCATTGTATTTTATTGTAAACCTAAGATGAATACATTGTTAGAAATTCAAATTATCCAATAGTTACGATTTCTAAAAAGATATTATTTAAAAATCCCATTTTCAAAAAAATTGAAAAGGATTAATTTGCTCCCCTTTAATGTTTAATAAATAGATGTTGATCAAATCCTGCTTTCAGTTTTTGAAAGCACAAGAGAAGAGAGAGAAAGAGTTTTGAAGAGGGAGAAAACTTTTTTGCCAAGCCAAAAAACTTTTCTTGAGGGTTCCCCCCCTTCCCTCTCTGGTGACGCCTCAGCTTAATTTCAGAGTTTATAAAAATTGAAATACTTTAATTTTGAAAATTTTCCCCAATAATAAATCTTAAATTTCATCTTAAAAATTTCAACAAAAATATTGCACTATATTCCAGAGAGAGGTCGGGCACAAGTACGTCTGGAATAAATTTTACACAAAATGCGGCGGTATACAGCTTTGTACTCATAGCTTTTATTATACCAGCATTTCTTGGCTCAATTTTTTAATTTTAATTTTATCGGCAGCTTCAGAATTAACTTTAATATGAAGATTTTAGGATTAACTACAATTATTGAGCTGTTGTTACCAATAAATCAAGAACTAATTTTATTTTGTACATTTCAGTGATAACCAAGCTTTCTTAGTTAAGTCTTTAAGATTTTAAAAAACATTTATATTTTATTGGATCTTTTAGATTTGTGCTTTTGTACCAACATTTATTTGAATTTACCCTCAGAAGTTTCCCGACTTGCTCAAGCAATACATACATTCCTTTTACTATCTAATAATTTAGATCAAGGTAAAAAATATATTATTTTTATTTGAAAGTGATTACTTAGAAAATGTTAAGCAACAAAACTGTTTGCTGACAGTTGCTATCAGTTAAATAAAGTTAGAAAATAAGCAAACTAGGAGACGGTGTAGGTATTTGTTACAGAAAGTTCGATAAACAATCAAGCTAGCTGGTTGTCACAATGAGTTATTTTCTTATTAGTAGGCCTTTATATATGTAATCAATTAATTGGCAATCAGTTTTTTAAAAAATGCAAGGAGAGTCTGAAAATGAAAGAAAAAAACCCCGGAGTGGGACTTGGCATGTTTGCAAACGACTCTTACTCTACAGCCCTGTTTTTAACTGATTGTACTCATAGTTTTAGCTGCATTTTTACATTTTATAATATTTTTAGAGCCGGCATATTACAATAGAAGGCCCAGTATTTTCTCCTTCTCAAAGTCCTAACCAGGGTCGAAGAGGCGACTTAGAGTGCTTTTCACCTGCTAGAAGTCCCGGGCATTTAAGTGGTTCCAACATATCTCGCCATCGGCCTTACAATGTATCTGTTTCACCTGGTTTGATACACAAAGCCAGTTCAAGTACATCTGACCAAAGCTGCGTGTTAGAGAATTCCACCGTTCACCCATCATATCAGTATACATCCCAAGAACACCTTGGAATAGAAGCAAGGCTTAATCAAGTGTCTCCTTTATCTCAACATCCAACCCCAGAAGCAAGATCAACAAGTAAGTAATAAATTCCATGCACACTGAGTTTCCTTATGTAATACCACTTTTTGTTCAAACTTTGAGTTCAATTCAAACACTATTCAAAAAGTAGCTGCACTTTTGAGATTTTAGTTTCAATTTCAGATATTTAGGTTTGGTTCATATTTTGGAAAATTAGTAGCAAAACTTAAAATTTTCAATATATTTTGTAACTAGTGGTACCCAGACGGCTTTGTTTGTAATAGAAAAAGTAAAAGGTCTTTTGGTTCGCCTGTATATTTACAAATAATGTATGGTGAATTTTCTGGCCAATTGGCTTGTGCCCATGTTACGGTTCCATGCTATGATAATTTCGTAATTCACTCATCCATCTTATGATAATTTTGGTCTTAAAATTGGAATACAAAAAGAACTATATCGAATTTTCAAAAAATCGCTTTGAGGTGCACACCCCCATGCTACAAACTAATTCTGTGCCAAATTTCATGAAAATCGGTCGCTATGCGCGTCACAGAGATCCTACAGACATCTAGACATCCTCCGGACATCCAGACAGAGAGACTTTCAGCTTTATTATTAGTAAAGATTTTCAGGAGCAATAATATTGCCGGGTGAAATTCAAATAAATAATGTTCCATGTTTTTACTACAACTGTTAGAATTAGAGACGTACCAAGTACTCGGTAACTACTCGGTACTCGGCCAAATTCTGATCAGATACTCGGCCAATACCGAGTGGTTGCAAAAAATTGAATATTGTCTAAGACAGATACTAAAATTTATATAAAAAAAAAAGAGCAAGCATTATATACTGCAATCATTTACAATTAAAATTTATGAGTCAAATTTAAATTTTGAGAATAATGAAGTTTGTAATGCTTCAATGAAATAAATCTTTATTTTAATGTCCCCAAAGTTAATAAAACTATTTATTAAAAATCACGCAAAAAAGGTAAGTATAGGAAATATGGAATTTTTATATTAAAAATGGATTTTTGCTTCAAACAAAAATTAGTAATTTAAAAAAAATGTAAAAATACCTTTGCTTAAAAAATAAAAGGAAATAAAACAATGTTAAAAGCACAGTGCAGGAACACTGCAGACACGTGTTTTGGCGTTACATGGAATTTCTTTTTCAATGCACAAAATGGGAGCTCGTAGATTTAAAGGCATCCGACAAAAGTCGGATTTTTTTGTTAAATGTCTCTACTTTCTAAAGCTCACATGTTATGCACTGGAAAAGACGTTCCTTGTAAAGGGAGGGGGGCACAAACACGTTCTGCAGTGTTCCTGCACATTTGTTTTATCTGCTTTTAAAAATTATTTATGTTTCACGGACTAGGACTATAATTGATTGGTATACAGTGAAACCCCTCCTAACGGACACCCCTCAGAGGCGAACACCCCTCTTATGCGGACAATTTTTTATTCCTCAGTTCCAATGCAAATAACATTATTAAACCCCTGTCCTGCGGACACCTCTATATTGCGGACAAAAAATTTGTTCCGTTAGTGTCCGCATTAGAGGGATTTTACTGTAATTTGTTTTAATTCCAACTTGATCAATCATACCTTTTATTTATTTATTTTTAATTTTAAAAGTAATTTTTTTGTAAAATTTTTGACACAAACAAAATTGTATATATAATGCGTAAATAAATTTCAGCAGGAATTTAGTTTTAAAAATTATTATATGGACAAGGAAGTCTATACTACTATTCCAATAAGTTCAAAATTCATCACATGTGTGTCGGTGGCTCTTCTTAAAACATAATTGGTAAAACATAATTGGCCATGTAGTGAAAGGCCGAGTACTCGGTATCTCGGTACTCGGCCGATTAGTGAAAGGCCGAGTACTCGGTACTCGGCCAAAGTGCTACTCGGTACGTCTCTAGTTAGTATAAAAATAAACTTCTACTGTTGCTTGACTTTTGACATTTTTTAAAATGCTTAAAAGTTGAAGAACAGCTATTAGACCTTTTTGCTGCTATGACTAAATAGAGAGCCGGTGTAGTGTGCTGCTATGCTGAGCATATAAGTCCTATCTGCACTTTTTGAGAAAATTGAGTTATTACCAGATGTCTGTGACATATTCAAGTACATGGAGACGCAAAACTTCATAAAGCGATATCTCAGTTTGAGGTCAACTGCAGATACCACTTTTATGCTCAGCACAGCAGTGTGTGGTGCTACGGTCACTTTGGGAGGGTGAAAACCAAGTGTAAGAAGCAATAACAAACAATGTTCGATGACAAATATCTCAACTGTGACAAGATTAATATGGATTGGTTGGCATAAAATTTTTCTGAAAATCCTTCCCCCCCCCCCTTTTAATGTATTGCATTTTCTTTTCTTTTTTTCATATTTTATTAACTGCATGTTCTTATTCCTCCTGCAACTTTTCTTCACTCTGAGCCCCTCAAACTAATGTTTTACCAAACTCTCTTTTCAATTTCTGCTTTGTTCAACAATTTTAAAATTGTTTCCCCTGATACTAACATAGGTGCATTTTATTGCTACTAAAACACTCTACTTCAAGCTCTGCAGTTTGGCTTTACAACATGATGAATACCTTATGCTTTTATATATGCTTTTATTTAGAACTATACACATTTCATATTACAAAAAAAAAGTGCAAGTTTTTGTATTGTATCAATTGTTACTCCTCTAATTGAAAATTAAAAATACTTGGAAAATTAATCATGGTTACACATCATGAATCAAATGTTAGCTTATTCTTTGTCCATGCAACTTCAGCAACTTTATCAAACAAAGTCTCATTACCCATCTAACTGGATTTTAGGACTTATATATTTCATACGCAGTTATTGTTAACTATGTAAAAAAATCAAATGCTTTTGCCAGTGTTGAACAAAAAAGTCTATTCTAATTTATACATATTGATATTTTATGTACATTTATATATGTGATATCCGCTGATTATTTCTTAGTTTCTTGCTCTGAACCTTGATATCATTTTGTTAAAAGCATCTACTAAAACAAGCTGATTAAACTATTTGAAACACATCAAGGAAAAGTTTGCTGTTTTCAGTTGTTCTCTTATTTATTAATTTTAAACGTGAAGAAAATAACTATGAATCCTTCCATAGTTTGTGATTGGGGGGGGGGGGGGGCTCTAAGTTTTACAAAGCTTGCTATCTTAAATTTTCATTTCATTTGATCTAACTTATTTCAACATAGAGAATATGAGCATAAATACTTGTTGTTGTCTTGTGCCAGCTTGGCTGGCAATTAAGTGTGCACTGCTTAATTTTTTCAGCTGTACCATAATTTGGTGTGAAGTTTGACTTCCACAGTACACGCATGCCCTAAGGACCCGTTTATAGGGTAGGAAACCATTCACAGCACAACATATTCACATAAAGAAAGGACAAGGACAGGAGGGAGAGTGCATATCCATGCCCGAGCCGGGATTCGAACCCCGGACCTCTCCATCGCAGTCAGACTCCCCTGACCACTAGATAGGGAGGGTGGCCAAACATGCTTAAAATAGCAAAATAAAATATCTTGGATACTTACCTGTACAAAATTTGAAGTAGACTTTTGTGGAAAAATATTACTCTGTATTCTCAGAATCCGTTCAGAATCTGTTTTAGTTTCTGTATTCTCAGAATGGAGAAATTTGTTTAAAGCTTCTTTCTTCTTTTTTAAGATCCAATGACTCATTTTTTACAAAAAGCGGAGCTGTACAAAAACAAAATTTCTTTTAATTTTCTAGCATCTAGTGCCTCAGTTGCCTCTAGTGCCTCTGATGAATCTAATGCGAGCGATTTTTCAAGTCCAACTCGAAGGCCGTCCAGTGATAATCTTGATGACAGTAGATTGCAGCTGCTTAGTGATCTTTCTCAGCCGCCAAACCTCGGCGGTCCACCCGGAATTTCTCGGCAGCAACTTCTCAGCGGACCTTGTCCGATTTGTGGCGATAGAATATCTGGATTCCACTACGGAATCTTCTCATGTGAAAGTTGCAAAGGCTTTTTTCAAAAGAACTGTTCAGAATAAGAAGAATTATGTTTGTTTACGAGGAGCTAATTGCCATGTTTCTATCAGCACAAGGAAGAAGTGCCCTGCTTGTCGTTTTAATAAATGCCTTCGAATGGGCATGAAATTAGAAGGTATGTTATTTCTAATATATGATGTGTGATTAACTTTTATTTTTCTTTATGCTTAAAAAGTTTGTAAATAATTAATTGTAATAGTTGTTCTTATTGATTTTTAAAACTATTTCTTGAAATTTTAAGATATTAACTGAAAATGCCCACTTTAATTATCTACCTGTAATCATAAGAAATTCTGTTTCATTTAATCAAAAATTCATTTAGGTTTTAACAGCATGCGACAATATAGAAAAAATAATTAAGTGTATTTTTTTAGGTTTTCTTATTTTCTTTATTTTTTGAAGACAAGTCAACTGAACCTCTCTTAACTTTAAATTACTGGTACGTTTAGAAATAATTTTGTTTGCATAAGCAAAATGTTTCCATTATGCACGAGTTATAGTTACCATAAATAAAACTTTAAAAAAAAATCATGAAAAATTAAAATTTTAATGAGCAAATATCCTCTTATCATGGGTGAATTTATGGGGGGGGGGATAAGAGGGTCATGCCCCCCTTCCCACAGTTTTGGGAGACTTAATACAGTAACAACACACCTTTCAAAATCTTAAAACAAAAAATCATTATTTTTCCTTTTTTTTTTAAATTTTTTGAATAGTTCAAAAGGGAAAATAAAGAGAACAGCAAATATCCTTTTCTGATGTTAGAAGAAGAAAAAAAAAAAACTGAACATTAAATACAAATGGTATAGCTGTCACTGGGGTGTTAAAAATCATTCCAGCAACATCAATCATTCCCGTTTTTAATCAACTGGATAAATATTTTTGATTTAAAAAAAAGCCACTTCTTGGAAATATTTAAATTTACCAGAAAAAAAAACTCTTGATAGTCTCACTCTGAAAAGGCAAGTACTTGACTGCTCAATAGAATGGTAATAATAAAAACTTTTGCTTACTGTAAGGCTGGATAAGTTGAACAGCTTTCAATTGAACTCTTGAATATATGATAATGGCATAGGCAATTCATATTAAATTTTGATGTATGGTAGAGTTTTCATATTTTGTTTCATACTGATTTTTCCCGCTTTCAGCCATTAGAGAAGATAGAACAAGAGGTGGGCGTAGTACATACCAGTGTTCCTACACTTTGCCTACCACTTCGCAAGGAGATGAACGTGTGCCTTTCACGGGTGATATCAGTATTTCTCCTTCATTGCTACCCAGTGATTGTCATATAAAACAGGACATTTCCTCCTCCAGGTCTTCCAAAGGTACTAGATACGTTTAACATGCATAATTTCCAAGATTCTCCAACTTTCATTTCTTAAAAATACATTTCAGAAAGTACGTGAAATACACCGCCAGCTGGCGGTGTATTTCATGTATTTCTGCTTTAGCCCTGGCTAATGGGCGGTAATTTACTGAATATTTCAGAAAGTGTTTGAAAATTGGAAAACCATACCAAGGTCTTTAAAAATTAGTCTTGATACAGTAAACTCTCTGTTATCCACGAGTGGTTTATCTGCAACCTTTCACACTTTCAAAAAAAAAAAAAAAAATGGTGATGATTAATTGAATGTAGATAAATGCATATACAGTGGCTCCCAAAAGTGTTCGTACACCTACGATTTTCAATGAAATAGACCTTTATCCATTGGTTAGAATTAATATTTCGGAATAGGTATTTTATTATAAGATCTATGATCTATATTTAACAAAACTACATGAAAATTTTTAATAAAACATTAAAACATAATTTTTAAAAAATCAAAAACCAAAAATTGCCGGAAATTTTATCTCACAAAAGTCTTCGTACACTTTGAAAAAATTTCAAAAAATTAGTAAATAATCTAACTTTTTACAAAGTTATTATTTAGTAGAACATCATGCAGTATCAACAAGAGCTTTTAAACGTCTGGGAATAGATTTCATTGTTTTTTTCTTTCTTTTTTTGCGTAATTTCTGAGTAAGTGTTCAACCCCAGTTTGAGTCTTACTGTTTCCTAGCTCTATTTTCGTTTCAAAGCTGTATTTTCGTTAATCTAGCCCCCAGATATCTCTAAATATGTTACATTAAGTTTAAATCTGGAGATTGAGGGGGTATTTCTAAGCTTAAGGACAATTTTTGAGGCACCAAACGCAAACGTGTGCTTCTTATCGTTATCTCGATAAAAAACAAAGTTGTTTCCGATTACCAAATTTTGGGCTAATAGTTTAAAATTGCTTTTTAAAATATTTAAATGAACAGCATGATTCATTATTTAATCAAAAAATTCCAAATTTCCAAGTCCTGATGTTGTAATGCACCCTCACACTAAAACACTTTCACCGTCCTGATTAACTGATCCAACTAAGTTCTTCAGATTAAATTACTCATTTTTTCTTTTATTTACAATTATACAACAATTTAACCCAAAATGTTAAATTTATTTTTATCTATAAGTAAGACGTTGTTCCAAAACGTTTTGAGCTTATTTATCATTGATTTTGCGACGGAAAGCGTAAGCTTACTGTTATTCGCACGAACAAGAAAATTTCTACAGGAAGAGGTCTCATTTAATCCAGTTAATCAGAGAACTTGGCGAACAATTTTAGGTGAAAATTAAACGTAAAATGTTTCATTCAATTCTGCAGAAACTTTTTCAGCACTCAAATAGATATTTTTCATAATTTTTTTAACTGTAAACCTCCGATCACGCATTGTTTAACTTTGCCAGTTGACCTTTTCTTACCGTGTTTTCGATCCTATTATTGTCTTTAAAGCATTTTATCAAGCACTTTCACAATAAAATGGTATAAATTACCTAATTTAGAGACATTTAAAACCAGTTTACCGCTACAGCGAGTAAACAATTCAAATTTCGAATGGTGTTTGTGGTGTTTTTCAAATACCAGTCATTATAAAGTAATAAGCACAATATTAAGGAATAAATAAACAAAAAATTAAAGCCAAATGACTTTTAAGGGTCAACACAATGCAAAAATAATAAAAAAATGACATATGATAGTTTTAATCATGAATTTATTCGAAAAAATTTGAGTGTACGACGACTTTTGTGGCGTATTATTTCTCTGTCTCTTCATTTTTTTGACAAATTTAAAAAATAAAATCTGGCAATATTTTGAAAAAAAAAACTACTGAGT
Organism: Uloborus diversus; assembly: GCF_026930045.1. NCBI lineage: Eukaryota > Metazoa > Arthropoda > Arachnida > Araneae > Uloboridae > Uloborus > Uloborus diversus. The sequence continues at coordinate 230,938,601 of NC_072731.1, read as the reverse complement.
TTTATTCAGAATGGCATAAGAATGGTGTGAAAAAAAATTGGACTTCATATTCAAATTCAGTTTTGCGTTATTTTGGTTTTACTACAAAATTTCAAGGTGTACGAACACTTTTGGGAGCCACTGTATTTTAACTTAACAAATGCAAAATCTATTTTTCGACATTCCTATTCTGACTAGTTAAAAAATTATTCTTAGATCTTCACTACTTAATGCTTTAAATCAACATTAGTTACTGCTTTAGGTCTACACTACTTACTGATTTTTTGATCCACCCCATATACCGAATTTCAGATCCATACTACTTAGGCACGAAAACAAGTGTCTGGACTAGTTTTGAAATAATTTCCCACAACCACCCTTGTGCATTTTTGGTGTACTTAGTTTTATTCTGTTGCAGGTACTCTGTTTGCATGATTTGCTTGCGTATGTGTGTAATCCATTTGCAATATAGAGAAATCTTTTCTGTTTTAGCTTTTACATGCATTTTTTTACATACCCTGTTATTATTTTATCTTTTGTTTAAATGTATGCGATTGTAATTGATATTTTGGCCCGTTCGGGAGGAACGACACAAATACGCGTCAGCACGAGATGCTCTTCCCGGTCTGAACGATGCTCATTTTGTGTTACGGCAAATGATGAATGATACTCAGCTGGCCGACTGACACTTATTTGAGTCCCCCTTTTTGGAACAAAATATTGACTATCAGATGGCGTTACTTCCACTCAAAAGATTGCTCTCTTATATTAGTACAGTCAAACCTCCATATATCGAAGTAGCAAAATGCCAGGAAAAAATTCGATATATAGAAATTTCGATATATAGAAACGATCTTATTTTTTATCATAAAAATCTCCTAAAACATTGAAATTAAAGCTAATTTTCGTGCATGAAACCCAATTTCTAATTTATACGAGCATCGGATTAAACCAAAGTTAATAACTGGAAAATTAACAGAAATTACATTTTTATGCCTTCATACATCTTCATTCTTTGGCTTGATCGCAACATGAGGGGATTTTCGTTTTGACAATGTAATCGAGAGAAAAGTAAAAAATCAATCTACTTAACTTGAATGATTTTAACTGAAGCTAAAAAGACTAGGAAAGATAATCAACAGACAAAAAGGATAACTTGAAACTGATTTTACAGTGTTACTGGTTACCACTAAGATTTGAAATAAACTTGAGGGAATTTAAGAACTCCAGAACAGAACAATGACCTATCTACACACCCCTCAAACCCAGATTTCTTATGAGTTTCTTAACAACCTTTAGTAAACTTAATTTTCTCCTCTAACCTTCATTTTTCATGAGACAAACAATCTAAAGTGGAAAAAAAATCTATGAATGTCTCGAATTTTTTTTTCGATATATAGAGATTTTTTCGATATATAGAAACAATTTTTCTATGTACTGAACATTGAAATTTGCTGGGATTTCGATATATAGAAAATTTCGATATGTGGAAGTTCAATATATGGAGGTTTGACTGTATTTAATAAATTCCGTCAAGTTTCCGTGATTTTTTGGATTTTCGTGAACGTAAACATAAATAAATCTTTCCAATGATGACAGTGAAACAACTATAAGTTATTTTGGTTGCTTTCTATAATTGTGCACTGAAAAAGGTGACAAAAAACTTAGATGGAAATGTGTTGGTCGCTAAAGGCAAAATTAAAGACAACACTGTTTATGGATGCAAAATGTACAACGTCGATCTTTGCATTGATCAGTACTTTAAGATTTTTTATATGCCTTTGAAATATTAATTTTTACAATATTCAAGTGTTTTATTAGTTATTTAAATGGAAATATTTTTTCATATTTTGTATCAACATTTAGTGTTTAACTTAGGTATACTTTTAGCTATAGTAAAATACATTTATATTTTTATGGATAAATATCCATTTTTATAAATGTTTTTTTTTTTTGTTATGATTGAAATTATGATATTTTTAATCAGCAAATTAAAAATTTCTGTGTAAATTGCAAATTTAATCCATTATTATGTATTGCGTACTTTCCGAAATTGTGTATTAGGCTTAGCAGGAGAAATTGCCCTGGCCTGTACGCACAGTCCAGTCCATGTATAACAGCTACCGTCCGTGGGCTGCCATGGGCTTAAAGCTATTGCATACACTAGCATTGTTTTTACCCAGTTTGCAGGTTTATCTATAAATTCACATATCCACGGTTACCGTGCCACCCTATTCCGCGGGACTGGGAGTTTACTGTACAAGTCATTTACTTGAGCATAAGTTACTTGAAGTATTTATGCTCAGAGCTTGAAACCTTTGATTTCTTGTAAACTTGTGCTTAAAATAAAAAGTGGCATTTATTAGTTCAAAAGATTTACGATACCCCCAGGGTATCAATGGTTCAGATCAGTTAATTAAAAAAAGGTCATTGATTTCAATTATTTTTTAAACTGAAGCCCTAGAAATTTTTTTGAAAGTCAACTTATTTCAAAACAACTAGTTTGCTATGTCATTTAGTCATAGTAAGAAATACAAGTAATTTTCATGTTATGATCAGAGAAGTCCTTTTCCATTGTAGTATTGACCAGAAATAGTTAATAATGCTTCAAAAATATCAGACTTTTTTTCTCTTTTATAAATCAAATAACGCATTATGTCAACTTAAGGTTTTGTGTAAGCTTCCTATAAAATAATTGTTTTTCTCATTAGTAAAGTTTAAAGAGCTCAATGTCGGAAAATATAATGGAAATTGTGTGGGGCAAATCTATTCTAACAAATCAAAATGTGAAAAAAAAAGGTTAAGAACAATATGTGTATGCAAGCATGCATGAAAGTCTGCAATTTAGAAATAGAAGGGCAAATTGCTAGATATTTTACATGTTGTTGCTGTTGAAATGTGTTGTTTAATGTGAAAAATGCAATGAATGTTCTTTTAAGTGTGGAAGTATTTGTTTCGCTAATGCTTTATATTTATCCTTCTGTATATAGAATCTGCAGGTGCCAATTCACCTGATGAACAAAATCAACCTATCGTACCACCTCTGATTCATGACATCCTTTCCGTTGAGCATCTATGGCACTATACAGATAGAGATTCATCAAGATCATCAAACCAGGGTACAAGCAAAATACCTGATGCGGATCAAGATTTCTTGAGTAATCTATGCAATATTGCTGATAACAGACTGTACAAAATTGTAAAATGGTGCAAAAGTTTACCTTTGTTTCGAGAAATTGGGGTAAGTTTTTAAATTTATGTTAGCTAGTTTTTTTTTTCAAAAGCAGTTTTCATGTTATCAGATTTGAAGGCTTATTACTCATTAAAATTGTACTGATCATACACTTATCATATGCATATAACAGTAATTTACTCCAGAAAATCCAGAGCAAAATAAAATCAGATAGCTCATATTCCTCGGGATGTGAGGCTAGGGTTGTTGGGGACAAAATCGGATAAAATAGAGGTATTGGACAAAGCGAAGATCCAGATGTTTCATAAGTCTAATGCATGCCATATCATCCTTATAATTCTATTACATTATTAGAATGATGTATTATAATTGTTATTTGATGAGATTACATTATTTATTAAAAAATAAAATTTTAAATTAATCATTTGACGAAATATGATTGTATTTTAATCATAATATAATAAATCATCAGAAAAGGACCCTGTTATTTACATGTTTGTACAACAATGCTTTGGCAATTCCTTACAGTAAAAGTAATCAAGTTTAACAAAATGAATTAACAGTTGAACATAATTTGCATTATTCAGTAAATTACCACCCATTGAACCGAACCATTGCTTCGGTCACTCGACTGGTCTGTACTAATTCTATATTAGCTACCAGTATGTTTGGCCCTCTTGGCTTCCATAAGAGGTTTTCCATCTCCAGCTCAGTCACTTTCCTATACCGGGCTGATGAGTGCTAATAAGCACAAAACTGCAGTCCTCGGCTGGAAATGACTGAGCTGGCGGTGTATTTCACATAATTTGCATCATTATATTGGTAGTAATCGAAAAAAGTTATTATTATAAAAATTACTTTTATTATGGTAAAAATATTTGAAATTGAATAGATAAAACCAATAATTGGTCATTAGCTAAGAACAGCACCAGGTTAGGAATTGTCTTGACACATAGACAGTGTTAATAAAAGTTCATTAGATTCAATTTATGAAATGTAGCAACATAGAGTCCATCACAAAAATACAGCAAATCAAATGAAGAGGCAGTTTGCACACAGGTGATTTTCTTGTATACGAAAAAGTATGAAGTAAATAAGTTATTCTCTTGATAGGGTATTTATGGTAAAATTACCCCTTATTATTTTATTGAAGTCAAGCAAGGCCAACTGGAATTTATAACAGCATGCGATACAATTGGAAGTTTTGAGCTCTTGAAATTTATTTAATTATTAATTCATTTCAGATGGATGATCAAATTGCACTCTTGATCAACTCCTGGTGTGAATTATTGTTGTTGAGCTGTTGTTACAGGTCTATGTCAACTCCTAATGAAATTAGAATATCTCATGAGAAATCTGTCACGGTTTCTCAGGCACAAGCTATGGGACTGAGCCCTGTGATAGAGCGAATGATAAACCTCACGGAGCACCTCAGGAGATTACAAGTGGATCAATATGAATATGTATCATTAAAAGTCATCATCCTCTTAACCTCAGGTAAATATTTTTCTTAAAATTTGCTTATGACTGTGGTCGAGGCCAGAGGAAATGACAGTAGTTTCAGTCTAAACCGCGGTTCCCACATGGGCGGATTTATGGGGGGGCGAGGGGGGTCAATGCCCCCCAGCCTTGGGAGAACTTTATACATGGTAACAGCACACCTCCAATGTGAAAAGAAAAAAAATCATGATTTTTTTTCTTTTTTTGAAAAGTTCAGAAGTGAAAATGAAGAGAATAGCAACAGTCCTTTTCTGATGGGTGAAGGGGAGGGGGGCACCACACTGTATTACAAAGAGTGAAGCTGTTACCGGGTTGTTGAAATGTGTTGAAAAGGACTACTTTCAATTGAAAACCATTAGAGCAAATATATGAGAGAAAAATATAAGTAATCAGCCGCTATACTTAAAATAATCAACAACTATTTCAACAAATTGGAAACTAAAACAAAGATTTCAAAAAAAAAAAAAACTGGATTTACCTATAAACTAAACAAGCTATAGTTGAGGGCACCCGCTTTGTTGAAGGCCCCCAACTCCGGAAAATTTCATGATTTCTTCTTTAAAAAAAAGAAGAAAAGTACTTGAAAAAATAAATTCCATTTTAAGGTGCTTGAAAACCTTGAAAATTTGGAAAAGTGTGGATACAAACCATAAATTAAAAAATTTATAGCAAATGATGGGGGGGGGGGGGGAGAAATGCCGAAATGTGTCAAGTTTAGGCTCTTTGCCACATCCTGCATCAAAAATATAAAAATCATGGTTCTCACGTTTCTGTAGCATTTCACTTGAGATAAATTTTTGTGACTCACATGTTTCATATATTGCTGTTTATTTAATCCCGAATGCAGTAATTTTAGAAATTATTTTGTATAACTTGCGTTTATCTTACTTCTTCTGCATATTGTTAATCTGTTCAGCCCAGAAGGAAAAAAAAACACTACCTCTATTTTTTTTGTTTTTGTTTTTGTTTTTTTCACTACTTGTAATTGAAAATAAAAAGTTGTTGTAATGAGAAATCAATAGTTTTTTTTTTCTTTCAAACTTAAAATGTTGTTGTTGTTCCTGATGGCCCTTGGAGCACCCAAGGCAATGAATAACAGAGACGTTAATCCACTTTTGAGGCTAATATGAGTGGCTTCCGTTTGACTGAGCCCCCATTTTAGGTTGACGTCCGACTTTTACTCAGACACATTTGACAGATAGCACAATTCAGATTTATTACAATACAAGGAAATCAGAAGAACACCCAGGGTAGTAGGGGGAAATCGAACCTGTGCCTCTATGCATGCAAGCAGTTGCTGAGCAATACCGCTTGGCCACCGAAGCTCCAAGCTTAAAATAGTTGTTTCTTACAAAGTTAGAACAATGCTGTAAAACAGTACAATCAAGTACTAAATTTCAGAGACTGGAAAGGCCAATTTAAGTGCCTTAAATAATTTTAACTGTTCTCAAGTCCTTGAAACGGATTAGATGAGTGTTTGAAATTCCTAAGCAAAATGTGCTTCAACTTTATTTCTTATCAAGTGTATAAATTATGAACTGTCCAAATGGGCCTATTTTCTAAATCTATACACCATTTCTTTTAAAGCATTTTTTTACTATTGATCATTTTGTATTTAATTCACTGTTGTATTTGTCGGTGGGTTGGAGGCATGATCAAAAACTGATTGAATTGAGCCAACAGCCAAAGTAAGCAAATAACAATGCATAATCTTCTATTCTTTTTCGCTTTTTCTCTCTGAGAACTGTTGTAATTGATTTGTCAACCTGAAAACAATTTTTACTCTGTATTATCGTAATCTGCAAAAGAGTGTTTTGTTATTTGTCTCCGAGATTTTAGTAGTTCCAATTACTCCTTCAAAATGCAGAATTTTATATCTATTTTACAAAAATTCCTCTGGGGGAGAAACCACCGGACCCCCTAAAATTGCAGATATTCTATCCCCTACTTAAAAGTGACTCCATTTTCCACCTTATTAGACCTTATGTATAATGCATTGGGGGGGGGGGGAGCTTTAAAAAATGGTCTTTTTCTGACGCGGATAGAGAAGTTGACCAGACTACTAAAGAGACCCAAACCCTGAAATAGCTTAGAAGCACGCTATGTCTAAATCTAGCCAGTTGTAATCAATACAACTGATAATGCTAATAATAAAAAAATAAATAAAAAGCTGCCCCCCTAGGAACTCAGTTCTAAATCCGCCTATGGGTTCCCAACCTTTTTAGTTCTGCGGCCAACCAGTTTTGTAGAAAACACCATTGAGGCCCTCTCTCCTAATGTTACTTCCACAGCCAAAATTTACCTGCGAGGGGGGGGGGGGGGGGAGGGGTATCTGCTCTTCTGCTACATGAAATGTCCTTAAGTGTAAAAGCAGGCCGAGGAGTCAGTCACCTTTCTCACCTTTTGAAAATTTGGTTACTTTTAGGGCCTCATGCAAGTGAAACGTCTGCGGATTGCGAAGCCGCAATTGACGTCATCTGCGATTTGTGCCATGCAAGTTGTAACAAATTCAGCTCTGCGCGGCCGCAAGTTGCAACTCAACTTTGTGGCCAGAAAAATCTCGCCACAAATATTTGCGAACGGTTTTAATGGCGGACGTGTTGTTGTGTGTGTTGCTCGTCGTATTTTATGAACGGTGTAAAAGATCCAATTCAAATGAGGAATATGGATTTAGTTAGTTGATTACATTTATTACAGGAAACAGCAAGATATATACTTAATAAATTGGGAATTCTTCTCGGGTGCATTCAAACAAAATGGGCTGCAAAAGAGTATGCTAGTAATACATTAAAATCTACATACTCTATTGCTGACCTTTTTTGTTCAATAAAAGCTTAAACTGTGACGACAAGCAGGTTAGAATTGCCCTTCTCCAAGGTATTTATATTTTTTTAAAAGTTCTGCTACTGTTAACCTGAGTATTATTAGCGAGAAATGATCAGAATATCTTGATATAGTTCTATTTTGGCAAAAAACTCCATTAAGAAATGAAATAACTTTGCTTTTAGCTACATGTTTTGTTCATTAAAGCCGATGGATTTAATTGGAAATCAAAATAACCAACTGTACTCTAAAGTACAGTAGAACTTCAACTATTCAAAACTCTATTAATCAACATCTTTTTTTTCTTGAATTTTACAGTTGTTTATAACAGTCAATAATTCTGGTTTTAAAAGTTCTACTTAATTCGAAAGTTTTCCATTCAAAATGTAAATGTTTTTTTACAATGCTTATCTCTTTTGAGGTTTTATCTATATTTTGAATGCTTGTATGCAAAAACTGATTAAAACTTAAGGTACGTTTGAATGAAGCGTTTATTGAAAAGAAGCAATTTCCTTTTAAAGTTCTCAAATAGTTTTTTTTATAATATCAGGAAAAGTATTGTAAGGTAATCTGAGAATATTGATGATTCCAAATTTAAGTGAATTTCATTGCTGGAATAGTTTTATTTCAATTTTAAAATGAACTAAGGTTAAACTAAGAAATTTAACACGCCCAAAATCTGAAACTATCGGGCTAGGGAAAGCGCTTTCTCCATCTCCTGCTGGTACAGAACTAGTGTACACTAAGGTTCTTCAACTGCCTTGCATCTAGCAATGCATCTTTACAGTTACGAGTCCATTGCTTTATCGATCAGGAACCTTGTTCAAAATAAAGCCCTCACAGGGGAGGAATTTTTGTGGACAAGACTGATATTGGGCCACTTGTTTATGCACGTAAGAAATATAGATTTAAGAATTAAAAATCAGTTAAGTAGTGTAGATGTAATAATCAGGTTTCAACTTTTTCGCTTCAGTGACCATGGAAAGTTTGATGTTATTGGAAGGGTGTGTTAAGGAATAAATCCGAATGTCTAAAAATAGATTGTGCATTTGTTAAGTTAAAATGCATGCTTTTATTTAATTTCAGTCGAACATCTGTGATTTTTTTTCAAGTTGAAAAGCCGTTACATAATAGGCGCTGCTGATAGTTAGTAGTTTATTATACAGTCAGATCCCGAATTAATTGGGACCAAAACTTTTATGTGTTAAATCAGGGTTATTTGAAATATCCGGGTTTGAAAATTAAAAAAAAAAAAAAAAAGCACTTACCTTGCCTAAACCCCTAATAAGCAACTGCGCAAAAATATCCATAATTAGAAAGTGTACACTTTTTATTCAGCATTCAATGACTTTTTACATGCTAGTTAATTTGAAATTTTAAACTATCGAGCAATAGATGTTTGACAATTTCCTTGATACTTGACTCGCAAGAGTTCTCTTTCGACTTTATGGAGAGAAGAAAATACTTTTGCAGCCTGCTGCATGCGATACATGTTTTTACAGTTTCCAGGCCATGTAAAGCATTTGAAATATAAGTTTTAATGGGAGTTTCAGTATTTCTTTCTGTGTCAGAATCACTATTCCTTAGTTGCCACCTCGCCCTCCCCGTCAAAAATTGATGATTCCAAGAAGCCTTCTGCTTCGAACAATATGGATTTAGTATTTGGAAAACAATCCGATATTTACTAGCGTAAATTAACAAAGAAATTTTTTTTCGGCTGTGAAAAGAATTCGTTATTTCAGGGTTTATTATTCCGTAAAAACGGGTTTTTGCCTTTACATTAGTTGGAAAAGAAAAATTTGTTGAAAAGAATTGCATTAAATTGAGGTTCGACTGTATATATATAGTTTGTTCTAAAACCACCCTCCCTCTTGGGTGCACTTGCGAATGAATCTCTTGAAAAGCAAAACACTCTAAAGATTTATTCAATTACTCAATAACCTCCTGCACATGAAACTTTTGTACATCGCAATTCCCTGCTCCAACTCCGAAAAAACCGGTTCGCATGTAAAAAAGAATTTCTTCCTGAAAAAGCAGCTATAACCATCAAGTAAAAACTCGATCCTTGTCATGCATTTTGGGAAACACCTGGCATTTACTCTGGTAGGAAGCAGAGGAAGAAAGTTCCAGATTTACATGGAAACAACCGGAATACAATATAAAGCATGTTTTTTGAAGTTCCATGTGAAATGCAGCAAATGGTGCAGTCAAAAAAGAACATAAGTGGAGGATGTTCTCTCCGATATTTAACTAAAATATTCCCACTTTTTAATTTAAATATTTTTTTAATTTTAATAACTCCGAGTTTAAACCTATTAGAATTCTCCCATCTTTACTTCAAGAACTACCAAGGGCGGATTAACCATATCGCCAATTGTGAAGGGTCCCCACAGAACAATTCACATGATAAATGCATTAGATCTATGATAGTTAACAAACCCCCCAACTTGTAAACTAGCACAGGGACACATAACCAATGTCTCTCATAAACCCACCCATATGATAATTCATGGACACCTTTTACTCAAAAGCATATCATTTAACTGCCATTTACTTTGCAGGTGTCAATAAAACACATGGTTGGTTGATTAACTATATCGTTGTTCCAGTGGAACACTGATGCAACTGCTAAAAGTGTAGTTTTACAGTAGAACCAAATATACATAAAACAATCGCATACAATGAAACATATTTAAGTTACTGCCCTAGTGGCTGAATGTTGCAAAACAAATCTGTCAGTGCTCCTCCATATGAGGTGGCCACGTTTGGACCCAGTGACGACAATAACTCATTTTCAATTAACTTTGCAGTTACGTCAGTATTCCACCAGAACAGCGATATGTCAAAGCTTGAAAGGTTCATCAAATTATGGTAACTGCAGGGTCTCATTCATTCATTATTGAATAGGCCATGACCTAGGACCCCTACTTTTTAAGGGCCCCAGATGGCTAAAATTGTAAGGTTTGATAACGAGGGGGGGGGCTTGTCTGGTCTAGGAGTCCCAATATCTTAACCGGGCCAGGTTAATTTGTAGAATGAAAAAGAAAATAAAAAAACCTGTCAGAGAGCGTCACGGGACTAACTGTCAATAGGTGATTCTGATAAAGATTTTTTGCTAAGTAAAAACAATATGATATTGGAATACATTCAATATATTTTCAATCTAGGGATTCATATCACAACTCGCACTTATGAATGTAGAGACGTGCCTCGTATAACACGGTTAATTTGCTCTGTGTAGTATCAAAACCGTGTTATACAAGACTTTTTTATAAATGTTTTTTTACTCATTTTAACCTAATTAATCATGTACATATCATAAATCATGTCAATATGTACATTATATCAAAACCATGTTCCGTGTTACATCGAAACCGTTTTATACGAGACCTGGAAATAATGTAAATCAAGGAATGTGTACCTTGTTATATCGAAACCAAGTCATAAGGTACAAATTTTATAATAGCTGAAATTTCGGCTCAATAGAACATAAAAATGAAAACTGGTAACCAGAACATGCAAAGACCCACTGATTTAAAAACAAAGAGTTGTGATCAACGATAAAACTTAATTATTTTATATATTTCAAATTAAAATTGTTATGCACAACAAGAAAGCAAATTTATAGCATAACAATTGAATTGGTTGATGTTCCTGGTACAGATACTTGCCTTCTTCGACTTTAAGTCGCGCTGCAATTTCTTCCTCTTTGTCATATTAAATCATTCCTGTATGTATACAGGGGTATCCAAAAACATGGCACATATCAAAATTTTTAAGGGGTATCTTTTTCTTTACAGAGCCCTTGTGATATTCAAGGATGAGCACATAAAAGGGCGCAAGGTATGGTAAGGGATAAAATTCAGTTCACTCTTCCTGAATTTGTTTGAAATGGAGGTTGCACTTCGAAAATAAAAAGTTTAAGACAATCTATTGTGATGTAAAGGGGTGAGTATCTGGGGAATTTGAAATCAATCGCAAGGGTGAATCTAGAAAATGTTCAAGGAGGGAGCGGTTGATTTTTTAACTAATCTCTTAGTACGTATCTGACTTACACTGGAGGGGGGGGGGAGCACACAAATTTTATTTAACACAACAAAAACATAGAGATCCAAGCAGGTCTCCAAAACTAACTCATTTCCTTTCCGTTGAAAGAAGTATTTTAAAATTGCGTTTTAGAACTTCATTTTTGTAGAAACGCTTTGAAATCCCTTCTCGTAATATGATCTAAGGTTGTCTAAAAGTGCGCCTTTTTTGGGTCTTCAGTTTCAAAAAAATAAAAACAAGCAGAGGAAAGTCACTGCACCCACTCCTTCCTGAAACAATACCCGAGATGTTTATAATCACGCCTATAAAACAAATTTTGTCAAATGCCCGGGGAGGGTCTCCAAACTCCTCATCCTAACATCATCAAAATCGTCTGAAATTACCTTTTTTAAACTTCAATTCCAAAAAGTGTCTGGGAGGGAGATTCCTTACTTTAACATCATCAAGGACTGCGGATTCTTGTGTTTTAGAACTACCATTTTTTAAAATTTCCTGTGCAGTTCCCTCAGGGGAGGGGGGCGATTGCCCCTCCCTTGTAACACACTGACTCATCTCAAAAATAAGGTTAAAAAATGTGTTTCTTTTGTGGCTGTCTTGAATTTTAATAGAACTAATTAAAATGTACCAGGACATCCTACAACTCAAAATGGACAATTTTTGATTTGTGGCAGTGTTGTATTAGGTATGCGATATACTGTATCAAGATGCAGTTAAACTCTCTTGAAACGACCTGTGTTTATAAAGAAATCACGGCTTTTTTTTTTTGGAAAATTATTTACCATTTTGTTAGGTAGTAGAAGTCCCATTGTGTAAAGAGAAGAAAATACTAATTATTTTACATAGAAAAAAAAGCCTGTACATTTTTTTACCTGTGTACATTTTAATTTACTCGCTGATAAAAGTGTTCATCTTTTACTGTGAATTAACTTATTCCGCAATTGTCGATTTTCATTTTCGTTTTCAAAAACATTCATTTATAAGAAATAAGAATTTTTTTCTGAACGTACTAATGGTAAGAGTTCAGTGTGCGTATCAGTAGTAATGTTTTTTAATACATGCAAGCAGTTCTTCGTTTTTTTCACAGTATCGCTCATTCACAGCTGTTGCAAATAATGGCTAATACGAACAAATTCGCAGATTTTTTACATTTCGTATTAACTGAGTTTAACTGTACTTTCAATCTCTCTGATACCCCTAAAAAGTTGAACAGGCAGGGCCCGATCAACCAAAAGTGATACCCAGGCTGTAGTAAGTAGTAGTATCACCATTCACCAGAAAACCGGTAAATTTTCCACGTAGCTGTTGTGTAATAGAGAAGCAGTCGAGCACTCATACTTATAATCTCACAGGTAGAATGAAAGTGGCACTAATATAATGGTATTCAAATTTAAAAAATAACCCTTTCATTCTACTTGTGCAATATATGTTGTACACTTATTGTGGTACAAATTATGAATTCATTGTATATTGCTATCTTGTACATATAAGCTAAGAAAAACTTCACACGGAAAATTAGTGCAAAGTAATATTTATCAATGTTTTTTTTTTTTTTTTTGAGCAATCACTATTGCTTATTGCTTTCATTTGACTGTTTTTGGCGTTCCTATCATTTTATTTTCCCACCAGCACCCTCCGCAGCATGACCATCGACCGGCTCCTCAGGATGCTTCTCCTATAGCGAAAGCCGTCTCCAGGTTGCATCCATATCCTACTTACACGCATACATACACGCACCTACACACATACATACACAAACACACGCACCCACACTCACAACTACCCACACACTCATGCCTGCACACAGACACAAATACACATGCCTACACACATACACATACCTCCTACACACAAACCCCCCACACACAAACACACGCCTACATATACACACACTCGTGATTGCGAAAAACATAATTTGAATTCAAGATAACAAAATTCAAATTAATTTTTCTCTCTTTTTTTTTTTTTAATCTCTTTTCTACTGGTACCTTCATAAAGTTTTTAAAGGATATCCTTTTTTGTGTTTATATGGCAACTTTAGGGAAGAAGAGATAATCATTTTAAATAATAATGAAAATTAAGAGTATTCTGTAACACAGCGAGATCTATCATATCTTGTCAACATGGGATAAATGCAGCTGCTTTACTTAAAAAGAACTTATTCAGTTGAAGTATAGAATTTGAAAGTATATTGTAGTCTTTGATTAAACTTTTGAAGAAACAATTTTCTGTCAATATGTACAAGGAATAGAATTCAAAAAGAAATACATATGAAATTTCCATTTAGCTTGAAGCAAATAAAACTGAATTATGTTCATTTATACCAACACACTGAAAATACCATTTCAACAGAATCTTAAATACAGATCTGAAGTTGCAAATTTTCGGTTGGACAAAAATATGAACTGAAACATTACATAGCTTTGACATGTCAGGGTAAACTATCAAATCATGCATAGAATATAACGATAACAAAGCTTTCAGTGATTGTTACAAGCTAAATAAAACATTAACTAGTATATCAAATTTGAATTCAACCCTAGATCTGTGTCCTTCGAGTGTAAAAATGCAAATTTATTTTATTTTCTGTGCCTACATTTAGAGTTAGGATCACTGCTCGAATGAACTTATCTCTTTATCTCGTTAGTTTCAACATGTATTCAAATATGCTCCTCTAAAAAAATAGACAAAAAAAAAAGTTGATTCCTTCAAGTATTCGGTGTATCATGTTGTCAGTTGTTGAAAAAATTAAAATGATTCAGAATTTTAGACTGAAAATGCGTTTTTCCCATTTTGCTCTAATTCTCTCATCTGCGCGGCAACCATACAAATTGTAAACAGCATTTCGCGGCAGCTGGAGATCACGTGATCCGTGTCACGTGAACAGATCCCCATTGGAATCGTTTTCATCGGTTGTAGATGCCGAGTAGGAGAAGAAAGTTGCAAATCTGCGGCGGTGTTACACTTGCATCGGAAAGTGGCCGCAGGTCGCTCGCAGTCCGCTCGTAATCCGCAAATTGCAACTGCGGAGGGTGTTTCACTTGCATGAGGCCCTTAGTCACCTTTTGCAACTTTTGTCACCTTTCTCACCTTTCTTGAAATGTCTTACGAATTTTTTTTTTTTGAATAATTAAATCCTTGAAAAGTATCTGAATATTAACAGTGAAATTAATTAAAAAAGTAGCATTAAATATGCCCCCCTCCCCTTCACCTTGTTGTTGTTTAAGAAAAATAGCTATGCTACCGGAAAATCCCGGGATTTTTTTTTTTATTGCTTGCAATTGCACCCTATGAGCAGAACCAGTCTTTCTATCCCCCTTCGATCGTCAAAGGCATTTTCCCCAAGTCTCGTCTAAACGCCATTTTGTTTCCCATCGTGTTTTTGGCCATAGAGTGTTGTTCGACTAGAGTTCAGCTGTGCAATTTGTTTCTACACACTTTGTTGAGTGAGTGGTCATCGAATGCAAGTTTCTTCCGTGTTTATCAAATGACATCATCTGAAGTCTCTGAATCTCACGGAATCTCACGCTCATCTCTAGCCAGGCGCGTTACTTGCTTGTTTTACTTTTACTGACTTCAAAAGTCGCGACTAAGCAGCCACAAGTGGTTCGATTTGAAAAAGGGGTGATGGGTTAAGGAGGGGTGCCTCAATGTCTTCTTTGAGCTGTCTTCTTTGAGCACGGAATAATGAAAAGTTTTGGTTTGTATTTATAGTGTCACTTTGTGTTTGCACAGAAATGGTTAGTTTGGGTTTTATTTTTGCTGCACAAGTGCGAAGTGAACTTGGTCTGTGTAAACATTTCTTAACATTTCCTTTTTTGGTGCGTCTCGGAGAATCTCCAAATTTTTTTTCTTTTTAGGTTTCAATGCTTTATATGGCTAGTTCCAGTAAAAATAAAGCTTTTAAAAGCAATTGCTAGCCAAAAGCTTTATTTTATGTAACGGCAAGATTGATTTTATTAAAGTACGGTTTTAACATGGTTTGGTAATGTAATGATTTGGTTCTTCCACATTCATTTCAAAAAGCTGCTGATTTTATAATCCAGACATTTTATAAGTGGCGGTTAGTGTTTATTTATTTATTGATTTGGAACAAAATGCACTACGACAGTATTTTTGATAAATGCGATATTATTTTCCTAGATTCAATAAGGAATAAATTTATGTTAAAAAAAAGAAAAGAAATTAAAAAAAAAAAAAACAGCCAACCAACGAGTCCTGTTTGAAAAAACAAAAACAAAAGTACCCTCACATCGTTATCTTTATCACCCCAATTTTGATCAAATCAGAAGAGACCATGACAGCATTCCTGCTTATTTTTCATTCCTAAGCCTGATAAGTTGGGGATTGCAAATTGACTAGGACCAGTCTAGCTGGGCCCAGAGCCTGTTGCTGGTCGTCACTTTTGTATTTGTAATTATTAATAACTTGATTTAACACTACATTTTTTACCTTCCATGGATATGTCATGGAATATTTTCAGAGCTTGCTAAAAAAATAAAAAATAAATAAAACAAGAAAGAAAAAATCATGAACATTTTCAGGCATATGAAATGATATTTTCATCATTTTATTTTTGCATTGAAAGTACAATTATCATTTTGTTAAAGTCTGATTTTTCAAATTGGTTTTCTCAGTTATTCTCTACTGTCAAGACTTTCGATTTAATATTCATGCTTTGTATTTACTAAGAAAAAAGAAAGAATGCTGATAATTTTTCAACAAACTAAAAAAAAGAGAAAAAAAAAAACAATACTAAAAATGTGATTGAATAACATAAATTATATATATATATATATAATAAGCTTACTTTACACTGAAAGTTTTTTGAAAATATCTTAAAATTTTTATTTTACTACTTCTAGTCCTATAATATTCATTTCCAAGATTGTTAAGAAATCTTTACAAGAAATATATAGGCTATTTTGGTAAAAGTCAGTAAAAAAAGATGGTCCTTTTCTGTTTTTTGAGTTCTTAAAAAATTGATTTTGGTCGCCTTTTAGTTACTTTTTTGTCACCTTTTAGTCACCTTTGTTTTCAAATTTGTCACCTTTCTCACTTTTTTCAAAGGCCATCAGCAGTCCTCGGCCTGTAAAAGTCATTGAAGTTAAAGCTGCATGAAATTTTCGATGCTGTTTTTCTTCTACGAATTGAAAATGGATAGTTTTAGTCTCAAATAATTCACAACATTCTATGCATTTGGACATTGCTTTTAAAAAAGGGGGGGAATGAAAAGCCCCATTATAATAGGTAGGTTGTTTTAAAGCTACTGAAGTGTCTCGATTCATTGATTAGTCATGCCAGTTCAACAAAGCAGAAGCATTTTCAACTTGCAGCTTGAAGCTAATGCTAGTTTATTTGGCAATTATCTGACAGAAGTTTAATTCATTAGGTTTCATTTTCAATTATAAGAGAAAGTTCCTAAGAAATATATGAAAAATCGTAATCTTAAAGTTCCTTATTGGCGATGAGCCAGGGAGAGCTCTTGAGTAAGTTACATCTATAAGGGAATTTTCTCAAAAAAATGGAAATTCATTAATCTTGGGTGATCTTAAGATTTATCTTGATGTTTCAGATTCTTGACCAGTGTCCACAGCCCCATAACACGCTGTTCGAGGCCCGCGGCCCATGGGTTGGAACCACTGGCCTAAATCATTCTATTTAGCAATTATAGGCACAACTTGGAAGGGGGGGGGGGAGGGCAACTTTTCTCATATAGGAACATTTTTTTGATTCATATTCTGCCATCCAATTAAAAGAATGCAAAAATTAACTTTTTCCAAAAATAAGTGAATAAATTTTAAAAATCATAACTTTTAACACAATGTTGTTCAGTTTAAACAGAACAGAGCTAGAGTGTAATGATGTTGGCCTAGAGCCATTATTTTTTTGTTCTTGGAGAAATTCATAAAGTTTTAGAAGCATTATAAAAGTTTCCAGAACTTACTTCCTTCTTTTTTCGAACTTAGAATGTCATCCCGTTATTTTACCGGCGCTCGAATCGTTTCCCAGAGCCAATATTCCCTGCATGTGTAGCATGCGTTTGTTGACCCGCCACGATGATGTGACGTCATAGGAAAGATGTTGAGTAGATTCTCGCTGTATGCATGTGGGAAACAATTTTAAAGATTTTAGTTTTAAACTGTAAACTGGGGTGTTGAGTTGTTTCATCAATATAATTTATGCATGCTTTTTGATATGCGTCACGCCATCGCGTAGGGAGATAGGGAATGCTATTTAAGTGTGAACTCGCAATCAATCAACCTCTTATTGTTTTACTACGTTGTAACTGCAGTCCGATGTTTTCCTGAGGTGCTGAGATTGTGCCTGGGAGCTGTGTGCTCCAGAGTTCCACGTTGTAGAGTGGATTCTTTTTGAAAGAAGTAGGATGTTTTTCGTTAAGCCCAGCCAGTAATGCGGGCATGTTCCAGTTGTTGCCTTGAGATGAGTTTTTAAGTGAGGGATTTCTCTCTAAAATTTAGAGTTTAAATCAAGTTGTTTTTTTGCTGTGAAAAGGCCTAACAAACAGGACCATTGAAGGTCCACGCTCAAGAGCTGGATTGGATGTCCGTTGGATGGATGGTTCCTGTTGTCCAGGAGGACAGGTTTCTTTTCTGAATTTAGCATGATGGCATGGAATGGTTGATATTTACTATAATATGTTGTGGTATAACTGTTGTGGCCATATGTTGTGGTGTAACTGCTGTATCTCAAGAAATAATGAACGGAATGAAAGAAAAATTTATCGGCAAGTAGCCCTTAGTGGGTATAAGAACTGATTTTATTTTTGTGTCAACAGCTAAAAAGGGGGTAGCGCAATCACCCGTTCTTTTTTTCCATTTTGAGTGCCCTATCTCAAGAAGTAATGCTACGTTCTGGTTGAAATTTGGAATATATGTGAATCCATATGTAAACAGGCTTTGGTTCAATTTTGACGCCAATCGCTCCAAGAGGTGTTGATTTTTTTTTTTTTTTTGCGAATAAAAATAGTTTTATTAATGCAACAATAAGAAAGATAAATCGTAATAGATTGTCGTCTGCGTATTTCTCGTGATTTTAATTGTATGGAAATGATCAGAAATATTATCTCAATGATTTAAAATTTTTTACTGTTGCCGTCTTATGTTTGTTAATAAATAAAATATTTGTAATTAATTCAAGTAAGGCTTTTAAAGTAACTTTCAATTTTCGCTCTTTGTTTTGTTTTTACAATAATTCAGACATTGGGATGGTCGTCAAGTTTTTGCATGTGTCATTTTGTTCTTGTTAGGAATATTGCTTCCTCATCAAGCATGGGGAGGGATCAGAAAAAGGAAAAATATAGAAGAAAGTTTCGTGATGGCCACAACATACTAGAGTATATATTATAATGGTTGACATTTTGATATGGGATCCAAATAGGTGGATCGCGCCCTCACATTTTGTGCCAACTTTTAAGGAAGGAAAAGCTTGTTTGGTATGAACTTTTAATTCGTTCGTATGAACTATTCTGTTTTTGGCATTGGACTCAAGGTTGTACTTGTATTAATCTAGTCATATAAATTTTACTGGAACTTTAAACGATACTATTTTTAAGAAATGTTTCCTACTGATATTTTTGGGGGGATTTTTTATTCAATTGTCGGGGAATGTGATTTTTATTTACACTTGTTAATATTTCCATGTTTCGATATATTTATTGTTTAATAAAATGTTTATTAAATTGTTAAATATGTGTCTGTTTGTCCTTTCTTCCCGAGCAGATCATTCCACAAATTTTCAGTTGGGTTTGCTTGCTTAAAACCTTCTTTTAGTTCTTTGAACTTCGGGTTTTGATTGAGCTATCAGTTTGAATTGCCCAACAAATGCGAACATACATGCGGACAACACAGATTTAACCAGGCACTAATGAAGGGTAAAGTGTCTTCCTCTCATCTCCTTTTCGCAGCAAATGCATTGATGAGAGTTTTGATGTCCTTGCCCTGCCCCACGAACGAGCCCTCAAAAAAGCGGGAAAAGATCTAGAAACAGCGTCTTGCAGATTTCAATGACCCAGTTTCAGTCATGCCTTCAGCTTGGGAGGTCCCCTTTTTCAGTATAAATACAAAATACAATGAATGTATATTAATATAATTGAATCTTAATTATACCTAATTAAAATTAACAAAAAAAATTTCTCAATACAATCGTTCATATGTACATTTAGGAAAGGAGGGTATCAGAAGAGTGATTCAAGGACCACAGTAAATACAATATAGAATATCCTTAGTTTAAGGGTGTCCAGGGTCTCCCCCCGGGAAAAATTTGGAAAAAATATATAAAATTCTGCAATTTGAGGCTGTTATAAAGCAGAATTGGACTAAAAAATATCAGGAAAAAAAATAGACAGACCAAAGCTTTTTATAAGTTATACACTCCTTTGCAAATTAAGATAATGTAAAATAAAATTGTTTTTGATTTGACAATTTCTTGACATTGATCAACAGAGAGATGAGAAAAGACAACGCATCGACACTTGCTCACACCGGCTTTTGATATATATAGATTTTTTTGGGGGGGGGGTCATTTTTACTTCGGAATCAGGTAAACGAGCCTCTTTTGGGCTTCTGATAGCGCCACTATGGTGCAGTTTAAAGGGGTTCATTATCACTTTGGGGTCCTAAATCCTTAAACCAAAGGAAGAAGCAATTTTCCACTGTCACACCTTGACAGGTTATAGGCTCAAAATGTTTTAAATCTTTCACATAGTAAACCTTTTTTTTTTCCTTTCTTTTCCAGATGCTCATGGTTTAAAAGAACCTGACAAAGTACGCGCTTGTCAAAAGGAAGTTTTGGAGGCACTACAAAATTACACTGCTTCACATTACCCTCATCAACCCAGTAAATTTGGAGAACTTTTGCTTCGGCTTCCTGAACTCGAAAGGGCTTGTCAGGTTGGCAAAGACTCTTTGACAACGAAACAAAGAACTGGTGACATGCCCAGTTTTAACCTTTTGATGGAACTTCTTCGCGGAGACCATTGATCAATCTATGCATCATTCTCAACTTCTTTTAACCGGTGGCATACTTATCATTTGCTGTTACCCAAAGAGAGTTTGAAATCGTTCTGCAAATTTTTGACCCCTTGAATTTTATCAGTTTTGTTATCGCAATGATTTGAAGTTGGAATTTTAGTTGTTAGTTGTGCTGTGAAATTTTAAAACCAATTTTATCAAATATATTACATTGTTTTTATGGAGAAATTTTTTAAAAATTTTATTAGTGTTTTGTTTTGTTATTTTATATGTTGTAAAATTTCAGAATGCGTAATCTGCCGATTTGATTCTTCACGTGCATCACACAGTTTTGTTGTTTGTTTTTGAATATTTTATAAAAAATGGGTAAAAATGAAGATTTTTATCAAATTTATGTAAAGAGGCATGTACTTTTGGTGAGTAGAAAAAAAAAAAAGAATATGCAATTGCATTTTCTTAAATATTTTTTTCCATACATGTGTAAATGGGAATTGTATTTTGTACAGGGACGTTTATTGACACTCGGTTTTGAATTATAAATTTCAAGCTGGAAAATATTTTAAAAATTTACTGAATTTTAAAAAACGTAAATTGTGCAAGGTGTCGTTTTTAAAGAAAATGTAATGAAAGTTCAAGGGGTTTAACTTTTGCAACCATGTTTCACAGTTCAACATCTTTGATGGTCAGGAGATGTAGTATGCAATGCTATCTACGCAAGAACGGTGCTACTGGGTCAAAAATACGGTGCCAACTTTGTATATGTGTAAATGTTTTTAAGTGTTAATTGAAGTTATTACATTCTTTGCCAAAATGCTTGTTATGGTATTTTTTTTCTCTACCACCAAAATGGTAAAACATCACAAATCATTAGGGACATTTATTATTTTCAGCGCACTGAAAACGAGATTTGCACTATTAAAAAAAATGTGTAATAAGGCCTAAGATAATTTTATTTGCTAATATACAAGGTGTCCGAAAAGTCCTTGACACATTTAAAAAGTCATAGAAAACCAACAAATTGTCGTATGAATTTGCGGTTTGCACCATAATACTTCACAGGTTCAAGAGTTTTTATGTCATCGAAAAAAGAATGAAAAGGGGAAAAAAAGAAGAAGAAAGGTATTTCGCAGCCAGGGTGTCAGTATGTGCTATGCTTGTAATTCTTCGTTTAGTAATTTTCATTCCTTTTTGCGTTTTCCCATGTCAACAAAAACAATATAAAAGTAACTTTAAAATTGTTTTTGTTGAATCAAACCGCAAATTCATACAACAGTTTGTTGGTTTTCTATGGAATTTTTTAAATGTGTCAAGGACTTTTTGGATACCCTGTATTATTTGTTTTTTTTTTTATTCTCCACACAAGTAATTGTTTTCCCTCTTACATGCTTAAAAATGCAAAAGAAGCTTTCTTAAGTTCTGAAAAATATTTTTAAACTTCTTGCATTACACATTTGGCAGTTGATATGCACCCTTTTACACCAAATGATAACTTTTAATACTTTAGTGTAGAAGCTTTGTCTTCTTAAATGACATTCCACAATTCCAATTATTACATTCCTTTTGTATTTAAGGCTTTCTTTTTGTAATATGTAATTAGCTTTTTGTGATCTTAGTGTTGTCTGCTTTGAATATTTATAGCTTTTTATCACCCTTTGTTATTTTGAGAGCAGCATTTAGATTTTTTTTCAACATAAATATCTTTTTAAAATGAGTAGAGTGTAGAAATTGAACTTATTGCAATTACAATATGCTTTTTCAACACTGCATAATATAACATTTGGAATACTACTTAACACAATAAAAGTCATTACATTGAAGATCAAATTGATATTTTTGTGCATATAGATTCAATCTTTGATCTGCAAAACCTCCCATTTCATGATGTGCTTGTTTAAAAAAAAAAAAACTACAATGACGTGCAAAATACCAGACAGTTCGGTTATTACATCCAGAGACTGCAGTTTCGTTCTTACTAGGACTCGTCAGTCTGGAATCTTTACTAATAATAAAAAAGTTTCTCTGTCTGTCAGGATCTCTGTGACGCACATAGCGCCTAGACCGTTCGGCCAATTTTCTTGAAATTTGGCTCTAAGTTAGTTTGTATCATGGGGGTGTGCACCTTGAAGGGATTTTTCGAAAATTCGATGTGGTTCTTTTTCTATTCCAATTTTAAGAACAAAATTATCATAAGATGGACGAGTAAATTAGGAAATGATCATAACGTCGAACCGTAACATGGATACAAGCCAATTGGCGAGAAAATTCACCATACATTATTTGTAAATATACAGGCGAACCAAAAGACCTTTTAATTTTTCTATTACGGGCAAAGCCGTGCAGGTAGCACTAGTAGTGAATAACCAAGCTGGAGGCAGATGTCATCTCATTGAATTTGAGAGCGCCAACAAACTGGCAGAGATAAAGAAGATAAATTTACTTTATTCACCACTTGGTTGGCACTCTCAGCTTCAATGAGATGACATCTGCCTCCAGCTGGGTTAGTCACTATTCCAGATTGATGAGTTTTAATAAGAACGAAACTGCAGTCTCTGGATGGGATGACCGAACTGTCTGGTTATTGCATGTGATTTTGCCATAGCTCTGGTTTAGGGATAGTAACTTACTGCTGATAATATAATGGTTAGCAAAAAATGTTTTTCTTGAATAATTTATGTTTACATTATATCCATTCGATATATTGTTTAACATGTATAATTTCGTGGCTTACTACTGGAACATGTTCTTTTATTCTATGAACATTATCACAAGTAGAAGCAAAGAAAAAAATATATTTATATATAAACGAAATTAGAATGTTTACTTTCCTGAAAATATCTTTTCCCAAAATTATACTGCCAAGAGATTTTTTTTTAATTTTATTCTTTTTTTTTGAGTTGAAATTATTCTTGAAAACCTTGCGATGCAAAAATGTTACATAGTTTCACGATTGTTTTCATACGTAAAATGTTTCTGGAGATTGATATTTCAGTGAGTTTTTTTACCTAATTTTTTTATCATGAATGCCTGAAGTGCCAAGTTTGTACTGCCATGACTCTCGCATATTATGTTTAAAACAATTTAAAATGTTCAATAAGTTAATTATGTTATGTGTTAGAACTCTATGTACATAGTTTTTTGTTTTCGCTTAGTAATAATACATTTGTGTATTCAAAATTTTTATGGTATTGTAATCTTGCATTTTTGTTGCCCTGTTTGTTTTTTGCATAGGTGTGCATAAATGTTGTAATTTGTTTGAAATGGCAAGTTCTATACAAAAATATTATTGAACAATTGAAAAACAAATTAATGAATTAAAAGTACCAAATATAACTGAAAGCTTTTATGTTAAACTTCTTGCATTTTTTCAGACTTTCCTTCTTCCTTAAATGTTGAATATTAAAAAAAATTTAAAGATTAAATTGTTTTCAAGTTACTGGCCAATGACCTAAAGGGCAATTCTCGAAAAAATGTCCCGTGCTTAACGCTAAGTTTTTTTTATTTAATTCAAGTAAATATTAATTAAATATGGGATTGAGTGTTATGCTTTGATAGTATATTAAAGCATGTATTATTCCCCAACAGCCTTATTTTTTGAAGGCTTTGGTTAGCTTGAAATAATAAAAAAAAAAAAAAAACTTAGCATTAAACACAAGACATTTTTTCAAGAATCGCCCTGAAAAAGTTTTTGTCAAAATAGTTTTTTTTAAATAGCATTTGAATATGTAATGTTTCATTTGACCGAAATCTTTTTGAAAAGTACTTAAGTGTTAAAGCTTTGTTTTAATCACGTTTTCATATTGTAAAATGTTATGGCATTTACTTATTATATGATCAAACAGATGGACTGGCATGTCTACTTATTCATGGCTGAAAATAAATGTGGTTCAATTGAATAATTGTTAATTTGTAAATTTTGTACATCCAGTTTAATACTGACATAAAATCAAAAATTTGCACTGATGGCAGTATTAAACTAGATGTACGATTTTCTAAGCAAACTTTGAAAAATACTTTTTCGTTAAGTAATTCATAACATCGCCCTAATTTTGTAATTCAGATCAACAAATAGGTTTGCTCTTGCTCACTTTCATCAACTTAAATCACAGGAATGATTTAGCTAGCTATGTATAAATCCTCTATGCAATTTATAGTGCCTTAATACACTGATAATGAAAAGGATGTTTTTAAAAGGTAGTCACAATATTTGATTCACAGTTTAATAATGTCAAATCTTAAACTAGTTGACTTAATTCTTAAACTAGTTTAAGATTTAAGTAGTTTAAGTACTTAATATAATAATATTTCAAGTTTTGAGCATAAGTTTTAATGCATGAGATAATTGTGGCATTAAAGCTAGATCATTCCTGTTTTTTTCCTGCGATTTCAGATAAAATTGTACTTAAGAAAATCAAATGGAATATATTGCTTAAGATCTTTGCAAAGTTTAAATGTTTTAACTGTAATCAAAATTGTTTTCCAAACTAGATTATATACACTCTTTGTATAATCTTTATGAATATGAATGCTTGGTTGTTTTGTTGATACTGAGTTTTGTTTTTGTTGTGAATGTAACCGGTGCATTTTTTTTTTTTTTTTTTTTTTTGTTTTAGCTGCAGCTGCTTCTTGGTGGCGGTTTTTCAGCTTTTTGTTTTCTTCTAATTTTTTCAAACTTTTATCAGTGTTTGCATAGGGAAAGCTGGGAGAAACTTGTAATTTACCTCATTTTTATGTAGTATGAAAATAAAATGTGTATCAGCTCTTGAAATTTATTTTTTTCAATTGTCATTCTGGTTTTTTACTTAACACAAAAGCTAGCAAAACTCAAGGGTATTTTTGAGGTTAAAGTTTTAAGGGACACAGTAGCGTAACTATGGGGTCTAGCACCCCTGGCGAACTAAAGAATATGCGTCCCCCCCCAGGGTCACTCACATGGGAAGTTATGGGAGGTCATTGTAACCCTCCCCCCAAAAAAAGATTTTTTTTTTGGAATGTTTTGATTAATTGAATCGACAAATAGGAGGCAGCATTGTAATTTTTTTTTCTTATTTTCCTTTTTAGAATTATTTTCAATGATGCCCAATGTTTTTTCTCTAGATGTTATGTATGTGTATTTTTATATACCCCTTCTAGCTCTTTTTCTTGCAAGGTTTTTTTTTTTAATTTTTAAAGCATTTTTCAAATTTTATAATTAAAAAAAAACTCGATCAGACGAATTGCTGCCCTCCTGGCTGCTGCGCCCCTGGCTAGAGCCACTCCTGCCAACCCCTAGTTACACTACTGAAGGGACAGTGCCGAAGATGAGATTGGAAACTAAGTATATTTTTCATTGCTATTAAAAAATAAATGCAAATGTTTTACTATGATATGTAAAAACACACAACAAAAGCTTTTACAATTAGAAAAAAAAAACACTATGCACATTTTTAATTTAAAGCCTTTTGTTATCCACACTAATCCCCCCCCCCCCATAAAAAAAAAGGTGTTAATGACTGCCAGTGCAGAGTGATGTACGTTACAAATTCTGTTTCATACCTCAGTGTATATTGGTCGTAATAATATCTTTTATAACTTTTTGTTTTTGAATTGTTTTTTCATGTATTTGATTTCCCTAAATGATATGTAGATGATTTGGAAACCATAAAAGGTTAAAATTTTATATTTTTTCTTTTTTTAACTTTTTATATTTTAATTCTGTATCTTCTTTTGACCAGTTTTGCAATTGGAAGTATGCATCTAGGACTACCGGCTGCGAACACAGAGGTCCTGCAGTCTAAATGGGGACATGCTGTAAATAAATATGTCATAGTTTGCCTCTACGAAACCTAATGACATCTTAATAAAATGTTTCCTATGTGTAATTAATTGTCATGTATTGGAGCTGTCCCATTCTTACTCCAAATACATATAACTACCCAAATACAATTTGGACATTCAATAATAATCGAAGTAATTAACTAGATCCTAACAAGAACACAATATAATTATAATTCTTCTGAAACATAACCTGTTACAGCTCCTTTTATTTAATATCTTGTGGAATATTGACGGAGATGTCTCATTCTTGTACTGAATGAAAGGTACTTTTCCTCATGTATTTCAAAGCAAAACACAATACTGGGAATGAGTGGAGCGATCCGTTTCTTGCATCGAGATGTTCAATTGAAATGTATCTGAAAAAATGTTTGGTTTTAAGAAACAAACATTAAATCTTAAACACAACTGATACAAACATCTGGCTGCTTAGTTTGTGCTAGAACAGAGGTTCTTAAACTTTTTCCACTCGCTGCACCCTTTGACGAAGAAGAATGTTCTCATGGCACCCCAGCCCATCTCTCTTATGTAAGTTAAGTACGGCAAATAAAGCCTTTCTTAGGTTCGAAATCTAATATCTCTCATATTTATGATTAAATTGGCTCCAGCTTTTGCATATTCATCAAATGACTTATAAAAAATCAGAAAAAAAAAACCAAGCGAATATTCAAGTTTTAAAGCAGTTTTAACAAAGAAATGTGACTTGATCTCATAAGGAACATGGATCTATAATAAGGTCTACCCTGGGGAAGGTTTTCTTCACGTAGAGTAGAAAGAGGGGGGGGGGGGCTAAAAATACTATCAAATTAAAAACAATTGTTAAAAAAATAAACATTCTTAAAAATCAATATGAAAATACATTCAACTCCATTTGATATATTCAAAAACCTTACCAAAAAGTCAATGTTTACTTCCAAAGAAAAGAGAAAGGTCAACCATCAACAACTGATAATTTGTATTTTCTTTTTTTTTTTTGAAACTCCTGCGCACAGTTAATACACATGTGCAGCCACTCGATCAGATCCTCCATCCCATACTCCCGTGTCACATTACACGGTACACAATATTTTTCTTTTTTCAATTTGCCAACTTGATAAATTGAGATTCAAGAACAAATAACTTTTTTATACCATTTAACTACAGTGAAAAATGAAAAAACAAAACTTACTGAAAATAAGATCAGACAGTTTATGTATAACTTTTTTTTTTCTTTTTTTGCTGTTTTGCTTCACTGGTAACTAAAAACTGTGTTTTGAAAATGTTTTATCATCAATCTGATGACAATGAAGTCTCAATCTAACAAATTCTTACTATGCTATATCAAAAAACAGGGCTCTGGGTGCTGTTTTTAGTCTACATAGCCTTATTTGGCGCACCCAGATTTCTTGTACTTTTTTGATATCAGAAAATCTTCGCGACGCCCCTCGCCTCTTCCTAGTTTGAGAACCCCTGTGCTAGAACATAATATTTTTTAGTGTACGCTACTTACAGTTAGTTATACCTATTCTAAATAGGTTATGGCATGCAGAGGATTTTTTGTACTGTGCAGGGACCTAAGTCCTTGAAATTTTCTTTTAGGTATATAAAATGAACCATACAAAATTGAGTGTTTTTTTTATGACATCTTACGACAAAAACAACCAGTTGTTTGGGGGAAAGAATAAAACAGAAACAAATATGTAGTACGAGCTGACCTGTGTGAAGCAGTCGGGCTTGACAGCAGCAATTCAAAAGACCTTTTCTTTTAATGGCAATTTTTCAAAAAACACCCACAATGTGAATTGTTTATTTTTCACTGATGTCGGTGAAAATTTAAATAATGTTGCCTTACTTTTTTAGTTTTATGAAGTATTAAGAAAGCAGCCACCAAAAAAAGGGAAAAAAAACTGATTCATCATGCAAAGATAAATGTTCTCTTTTCTGGATTTTAATACAAAAGTATTACAACAGTGATTCAGAATCTTGCAATGATTTTAGATTATATTTTCTTGGAAATTTGGATCAAGATTAACTGGAGAAAAAAAGTCATTCAAAAACGACAAAACCCACAGTGCCATGGAAGCAACAATCTTATGCTTTTGCAATCTAATTAACTGAGGTATATGATCTTTCTCACTGGGGCTCTATACATTAAACAATGCTTTGAAAAAACAATAAACTGATTTTTTTGAAAAACTACCCTAATGTGAGTTGTCTGTTTATCTTTTGCCAAAAGCAGTGTAAGAAAATATTTAAAATGATGGTTATGGCTTCGTTACAAAAAAAAAAAAAACACGTTTGAGAATACAGTCGATTTCAGTAGATAGGACCATATTGGAACGGGACCATTTTAGTCCTAATAACTGGCTGGTCCAATTAAGCAAACAGGACCTGCTATACACAAAGCATATAAATGCTCTTACGATTATTGTGAGCCCCATGTGTTTGGTAAGCATATAAAGAAGAAAGTGCTGTTTACGAAATTTTTTCATTAAAATTAAAGTAAAGCGAATAATTTTTTTACACACATCCCACACCGATATGGTTTTAGTTATTCCTTCTAGTTAGTATCAATTCAATTCAACAAGCAAAAGTGAATAAATAAGTGCTATAAAGTACTAATCGGTTGTTATAAATTTCTAATGAAATATAAATTATATATTTTACAACTAAATTGAAGAAATTTGAAATTTCACTGAAAATTTGATTTCTGCTAGAATAGTGCCACCGTAAAATGGGAAATTCCTTATCCATTTTTTTCTTGTTAGTATTGCAGGGTTTTATTGAAAGTTACAAGGAACCATTATTAATTTTTACTGCACTTACTATTAAGTTCATCGACCCACTTAAAAAACTTGCTTCAGGCGGGCGGTTTTTAATTTTTTTCCAATTTGTATTCACGCTCTTTGGTCTGATGAAATGGATTTTTGGTCTCAATAAGCATATAATATTAGGCTTGTGTTATGGGATTTTTCAGTTCTTTAAGATTTGGTCCGAATAAGTGGCTAGCCCGATTAACCGGTGGTGCTATTATGTGGCACATTCTACTATTCTAATATTTGCAAAACAATGAAATGCTTTGAAGTTATATTGATGCAAAATAGGGGTAAAATATTTTATGTTTTTGAAGTCCGTGAATTTTCTCTAATATTTTAATGCGCACAAAAAACAATTAATATTTATTACACAAAGTGAAACCTATTGATAAACATAGATTATTTTCAAGGAATATGATTCACATGCTTTGATACAAATTCAGCTTATTAGTCTCGAAAACAAAAGCCCTTATATCTCCACCAACTCTCTACCTATTAACCCAGATCCATAGGATTGCCACAGAATTTGACAAAAATTGTTAAACCTCAGGCATCAGGGAAAATAATTTCTAAGAATTTAGAAAAACTGAGTGTGACATGACTTGCCAACACATCATTTTGTGATGAAAAACTTAATTCTTCAATTTAAAAAAAAAGGAGGGGAGGAATCACACACACACAGAAATTAATAAAACTTTTTTATCTAGTAGGAAAAACACAAGGTGTCCAAAAAGTCATTGGAACACTTAAATAATTTATAGAAAAACAGCAAGTTGTGATATGAATATGCAGTTTGCACAAGAACACAGGTTCATTTTAAATTCATCACAGGCACCACGCTAAAACTAGCTAATGCGAAAAATCGCGAATTGCGTTTTTGAAATTCAATGGTTTGCCACAATACTCAAAAAGGGCTATCTACTGGTTATAAATACTTCAAATGGTAGTTTTACGCTTAAAGTTATCTATAAAAAATTAAACATAGAAAATACAGTAGAGAACCAATTATCCGTGAAGTTTGAGACCATAGCTATCCCGGATATCTGAATTTCCCGGTTTTCTGGATCGCTAAAAAGAGCTTTTGGCCGATTGTTTATAAAACTTAAATTACTATAATAAATAGTAATACGTATTAAAATAAGAAGAAAACAGTTCAGAAATGCTTATCAATATCGAAACATAAAAAACTACTAGTGAGAGAATAATTTAAAAACCAAAAACCTTATTTAATAAGACCTGAGACCCTCACACTCAATTTGAAAAGGAAAAAAAAACACCAATTTTCGATGTTTCAAAATGAAAGAGAATGAAGGGAAGGGCAAGAAACAAGTTTTTGAACGTAAATGTGCGATTCTTCTACTATAGTGTATAAGAGAATTTGTTTTCATGAACGCGTTTTTTTTTTCACTTTTTTGTAAAGGTTTCGCATTAGCGATTATTGATAACTATTGCTTTTGCCCATTAAGTTAATACCAATTGAAATTTAATTTATGAGTTCCTGCAGCCTTTTTACAGTCTTGCGTTTAACGATTTCTAGAGTCCACCATCAACTATCCATAAAATTCGAGAATCGCGGCGTTCCACATGCTTTTGCAACGTCACTTCCGCTCTAAACGGTTTTAATTAAAGACCATTCAATAAAATATTGCATTATAATGTGACAATATTCATTTTTTTAAATTTTAGTTGAAATAAAACACAAAAATTTTAAACTTACTTTGTGTGTACTTTTTAGTTCGAGAAAATATTCCGGAAAATTTCCCCTGCGTTAAAGACAATCCTTTAAAGTTCATTTTTGTAAACATTTTCCCGAGTTATAGATGAGTAAAATGGTATTTATTAAGAAACCACTCATTTTCTTTTAGGTATTTCAAAAAAAAAAAAAATGCTCAGTTTTTCAAAAATTGCCAAAAATGCGTATTTTTAAAAAATGGCGGGAAAATCGGCAAAAGGTTGCCGGTTTTCTGGTTTCCCAGTTTTTTGGTTCCCGGTTCCCGGATAAAAGGTTTGCACTGTAACTAAAAGCGTCTGTTGGAGAAAAAAAAAACTGGTTTGGCTCTCCTGAGAAGTGCTAGTTTTCACATTCCTTAGTTTAGCATTGTGCCGACCATATATATTTTATGTTCAAAAAATATTCATGAACCTGTAAAGTATTGTGAAAATCGCATATTCATATGACAATTTATAGTTTTTCTATGAATTTTTAAAATGTGTGAAGGACTTTTTGTGCACTCTATATATTAATAGGTAAAACTTACTGTGTGCTGTAAAATAATTTAAATATTAAATTAACTTTCCATGGAAATGCTGAATAAAATAAGAATACATAGATGTGGGGAAAAAATATATTTTTATGATGCTTCAATAAATCTTATGAAGTACAATCAGGACAAACACAAGACCATTTTTTAAATTTACAAATATATATTTTTCAATTTCGATTTATTTATACAGTACATAATTGCACTTGATTCCATGTATCATTTTTTAAAACTGCATTCTTAAAAACAATTACTTTATCATATATACATTTTTTAGAGGTAAAACTCAAAGATTAAAAAAAAAACCTGAAAAGTACTACATACATGTAAACGAGGACAGAATAAGTCAAGAGAAATAAAATTTTAAAAAATCTTGCCCTGCATTTGAAACCACTAGTTTGATGCAAGTTGGACATCAGATTAGATTATTTCTCATGGAAAAATTTCTACTGTGCTAAAGGAAAGTTTTATACATGTAAACAAACACATGCAAATTTCTAATAATTAAAATTTTTTTTACAAAAGTTTTTTTAATTCCGGGAATCAACGGTTGAAAAACCCTGAGATTTGGGGGTAAGCCCCAGAAACGTTACCCCGATAATTGTACTTGCGGAATAATGAAAAAGAATAATTATGAGAAAGTAATCAATCACCAATTAAACAAGTTAAAACTGAAAAATTGTAAAAACAGTTAAATGTTATAAGAATGTGAAACAATGTTACAATGTAAAATAAAGTAAAACATTTTTTTAGTTGCTTAATCATCAGGAAACAAAAGCAAGCAGTTAGAAAGTTTTTAAATCTCACAAATTTTAAAAGATGTAACCCGGCATCAAGCCAAATAGTAAACTATAACTTGAAATAATTTAGACACAAATTTTAACAAAACTGTAAGTGAGCATCCAAAACCAGACAGAAATAATTTTTAGTGTTTACAACGGCCGTAGCGGGGTTTCTATGTTGAATCTGCCCTTGCCGCTTTTTTGACTCGCACTTGGGAGATCATTTTGGTATCAAATAAAAATAATTTAGCCAAATTTTCAGCTCTTTATCTCAAACATCCTTTGAGTTTTTCAAAAAACCTGCTTTTTCGATTTTATTTTGTTTTTCACAGTAAAATTCAAAATTGATGAATGGTAATTTTCCCCCTTATTCTTAGGAATAAAATACATGAAAAATTCTTATAGTCAATTTTTAAACGAAAAGCTGATTTTTGGCAACAGAAATAAAATTTAAATATTTTTTTTCAATGCTTTTCTGAAAAGTGTCACCACCAAATTTTGTCAGAAAATGTCTTTTATACTCCTCTACACTCAGGAATTTTTTCGAATTTTTTGAAGTGGTAGAACAATACAAAAGAAATTAAAATGATTTTTTTTTTGTAATTTTGCGTTTTAACAAATTTATATATTTTTTATTGCTGAAAAATTCATTTGAACTAAGTCAGTAAATAATCGTCTGCTAAGTAAAAAAAAAAATTTTTTTTTTAAATTTTGAAAATACTATTTCACCAGAGAAAAAACAAAGAAAACCATAAAAAAACTAAGACATATCCTTCATGAAGTTATTAGAAATGTAAAAAAAGAGTTTTTAAATAAATATTATTCAATGCTAAATTGTACATAAAGACGATTATATAATTTGTCCATGCTATTGGGAATAATTTTTCAGTCTAGATCCAATAAAGATAAAAATTTCGAATATAAAAGTAACTTTATTATAATTTAGACACCTTTATACAAAAGGCTTAATGCTAATTATGGCTAACTCATTTAACTTCAAAGCAAGTTAGTTTAATCATTGAAATAAAACATAACTTGAAGCAAGCATGCCAGAAAGCATAAATCTCAGTTCTTAATGATGAAGCAGCAATTTTTTTCCATATTTTACTTGCAATACTGATTCATACACTTCAATTTTTTTCTTGTTTTTACAAATCCTTCATTATTTACACGCTCATATTTAGCCTTCTTCATTACTCTAGATGTATAATTTAATTTATAGAAATTTATGCTTCAGCTGCATACTGTGCTTATTGATTGTAGAGAATAGACCAATTTTTCTTATCAAAAATATTTAATTACAAATTTTAAAACTTTTTTTCTGTGTGCGTATCATCGTCAAATTGTCTTCATTATTTGAATAAATGCACACAGCTATTACATTTCATTAAACCCTCATTGCATTTTAATGCTGAGGAAACAAAAGAAAAAACATATAAGTTCACATTACCATTTCAAGTTTCTTTTGGACAAACTTATTCTGCGAAAGGAAGTTTGTATTAAAACCATGGATTCCTTTGAAACTGACCTGATCACTTATAACACATTATGTAAATGTATATAGTACAGTGGACGCCAGTTAATTGGATCAGTGGTTAATTGAATCAACCTCGTAAATGAAATCAAATCTTTGAAAACAGAACAAAATCCATCTTATTTACTAACAATAAAGCTGAAAGACTGTGTCACCAGATGTATGGATGTCTGGACCTCTGTATGTATGTTATGCGCATAGCGCCTAGACCATTTGGCCGATTTTCATGAAATTTGGCACAGAATTAGTTCGTATCATAGGGGTGAGCACCTTGAAGCGATTTTTCGAAAATTCTATTTTGTTCTTTTTCTGTTCCAATTTAAGGAACATTTTACCAATCAAATTATCATAACATGTAATAAGTAAATTACCAAGCTATCATAACGTGGAACCGTAACATATGCGAGCAAATTAATATAGCAAATTGGCAAGAAATTCATCATCCGATATTTGTAAATATGCAGGCAAACCAAATGAAATTTTAATTTTCTACTACGGGTAAATCCGTGCGGGTACTGCTAGTTATTTAATAAGTCGCTTTATGGAATCAAAACTATTTAGAACAAACATGATTCATATAAGCGGCGGCCACTGCATATATAATAGCATGTCCCATCAACACCGGATGCACTGCACTGCTAGATTCCTCTCTTGGAGTACATAAAAACTCCCCATAGAACTGCATCTCTATGACCCACGGTTTTTGAGAAAATGTGATGTCATGTCTGGTGAAGGAGAAAAGAAGCCTGCAATAGAAACTCAAACATTGGTATGCATAAGTTTTCATAGGATGCTGTTCAATATAACCATTGTTCACGAGTCATGAATACATGCATGGCTGGTTGCACTTGCTTTCGTCTTACATCTAATACAGTAGACCCCTGTTTTACACGGGGTTACGTTCCACTGAAATGCAGCATAAATCGAAATTGCGTAAACTGAGACCTAATAGTAGCGTTAAATACAAATACAAATGTGTCGACCAGCAACAGGCTCTGGGCCCAGCTAGGCTGGTCCTAGTCAATTAATTAGTCCCCAATGAAGATCAATGGCCCTCTTAAAGCTATCCACTCTCTTGCTCATTACCGCCTCTTCCGGTAAGCTATTCCAAGTGCCCACGACCCTGCTAAAGTAGTAGTTTTTCCTGATTTCCAAGTTAGCCTCAGATTTAAATAGCTTAAAACAATGACCCCTTGTCCTGCTTTCCCCGCAAAAATTTAATCCATTTACATCTTTCATTTTGATAAATTTAAATAACTGAATCATGTCCCCTCTGACTCTCCTTTGCTCCAGGCTATACATGTTAAGCCTATTAAGTCTGGTATCATAATCTGAATCTGAGAGTCCTCTTACTGATTTAGTTACCCTTCTTTGAACCCTTTCCAATACGAAAATATCTTTCTTCAGATAAGGCGACCAAAACTGAACAGCATACTCCAAATGAGGTCTTACTAAACTCCTATATAAAGGCAGAAGAACTTTCTTAGATTTGTTTGAAATAGATTGATAAATTGATGAACCCAAGCATTTTGTTGGCTTTGTTACTAGCAATACTGCACTGTTGACTAAACTTGAAGTCCTGATTTATAAAGACACCAAGATCCAGAACATTTTCTGCCTGATTTATGACTGAACCCTGTAAACAATATCTCATACGCTTATTTCCATGACCTAAGTGTAGCACTTGACATTTCCCTACATTAACTGCCATACCCCATTTATCTGCTCACTTAGTAATATGATCTAAATCCTCTTGCAGCTGTTGGTTGTAGGGTTAGGTTCCATAGATAAAAAAATACTTCATTCTAGTGATGACTAATTGTATGATAAGTTTAATGTGTACTTATATCAACTTTTATGCACAACATGCATAAAGAAAACATAAATTTATTTTATGTTCTGTTTGTAAAGAGGAGCTGGCAATTAAGAACTTTTCTCTGTAATTCTTTGCAGAGTATTAATGCATGCATGACCACTTGCGTCATTTCCATGCTAGAATCTTCTTTCACTAACAAATCAGAAAGATCATTAAATTGTCTAGGAATGGTTCAAAATTTTCAATGTGAATGTTTTTGGTTGTGTGTTACCGATGTCGGTATCCCCGTTGGTTTTGGCCTCCTTTGACACTCCTAAAAGCTCTTCTTTAAGTGAGTTCTGAACTGTGTGAGTTTAATAACTTTACTTCTGGAAAGAGCTTTCGAACTAATCGCATAAAATGTCTCCAATGGCCCAAGCTCGATTATTAGTATATCAAAATGCAGTTGATTATGTGTAATCTGCAATCGTTAGGAGTTTGGATTTTGAAAGAGGGGAAAAAGTTATCTGTTTGCACTGCCGCATTATGCGTAAAACCGAAACCCATCCACATAAAATAAAATAAAGGTGTCAAATCTTAAACCGTGCATAATCGAAACCACGTAAAATAAACCTGCGTAAAACGAGGGTCTACTCTCTACTGTATATCATACTTTTTGCTTGCATTTTGCTTGAAAACTTAGGGTCCTAGAAATGCAGTTATTTGGAGATTTTTTTAGATACTTTAAGTGAAAACTTATTGGCCCAGAGCTTATACAGTGTTGACAGAACACGCCATACAGTGGCATAGCAGGACATTTTTTATGGAGGGAATTTTTCTTTGTTTTTACACTCATGCAGATAGATAGACACATATATATATATATAGGTGAACAGGTAGATATAGATGTAAATAGTTAGACAGCTATATAGATATTAATAAATAATTTGATAGATTAATGAACAGGTAAATTTTGATGTGTAGATAGATAGATATAGATAGATATCAATATATAGATAAATATATATAAATATATAGACAGAAAAATGCTCGATCAGTAGAAATAAAGATAGCGTGGCATATAGATATAAATAGGTTTATATATATATATATATATATATATATATATATATATATATATTATATAAAATATATATATAAAATGTATATATATATATATATATATATATTATATATATATATATATTATATAAAATATATATATAAAATATATATATATATATATATATATATATATATAAAAGAAGTAACCCCCCCCCCCGAAAGTCGGGTCTAGCTACGCCACTGGTATCATTCCTGGGATTAGATGTCTTAGAGTTGCTCTGAGGCGACAATAGATATATATAAATATAGAGACAGAAAAATTCTCGATAAATAGATAGAGTGGCAGATACATGTACGAGGTGCGATTCAAAACTTCGGGGACAGGTTGTATAAAACCTTACCTTGAATAATTCACATCGTCGAAGCACATCCACCTTCAATATAGTCATTTTGAGCGACTATGTACTTCTGTCGATGTTCATATCAGGGTTAGCCGATATAAATATCAGTCAATATATATCACGATATATATCGGATATTTATTTTGAAAATATATTTTGATATTTTTTACATTTATTTTTTGAACTATGATATTTCAAATACAAAAAGTATATTAATCATAGTAATAGTGTTAATTTTTTATTAAAAATGACTAAAACATTATGTACTATATTTTTATGATGTATTAATGCATCATTAATGTAACAAATTAATATAATATTTCTCTTTTACTTGTATTTTATATTCATAAAATCATTAGTAATGTAACAATTTTAATTCATATTAAAAGTTATTAATTAAATATTAAACATTGCTCAGAAAAAAGAAAACATCCTATGACTGCAACGACTAATGCCTATTATTTATTTCTGAATCATATAACTGTAAAAGAAACTAACAGAAGAAGAACGAGTAAAACAGCTAGTGCTAAATGAACTCCATTAAAATGGATAGAAATGTAAAATGAAATAAAATATATAAATAATCAAAGAAACCATAATTTTAAGTCTATATATTGTAACTGTAATATAAGAAAATAAGTGATTAGAGGGGGCATTTACTATTTTGAAGACTAGTTTGTCCTAATTGAAAATATCGGATATATATATCAAAATATCGGATATTTTCTATATTTTCGAAAATATCATGATATTTTCAAACCCTGGTTCGTGTAACTTCTGGAAGCACTCCTAGAAGCCATTTTCGCAACCTCCTGGGATGCAGCTTCAACTTTATCTGACGAATGAAAACGGTATCCCTGCAAATGTTTTTAACAGAGAGAAGAAGGACGACAGTAACAGAAGAAGAATGAGTAAAACAGCTAGTGCTAAATGAACTCCATTAAAATAGATAGAAATGTAAAGATATAAATAATCAAATAAATCCTAATTTTAAGTCTATATATTCTAATTATAATATAAGAAAATAAGTGATTTGAAGAGGCATTTACTGCCTTGAAGACCTTAGTTTGTGCTAATTGAAAATATCGGATATATATCAAAATATCGGATACTTTCTAAATTTGTGAAAATAATGGATATTTTCTATACTTTCAAAAATATCATGATATTTTCGAACCCTGGTTCATATAATTTTTGGAAGCACTCCTGGAAGCCCTTTTCACAACCTCATGTAAGGCCTCCTGGGATGCAGCTTTAACTTTATCTGACGAAAGAAAGTGGGATCCCTGTGAATGTTTTTCAACTGCTAGGAACATGTAAAAGTCACACGGGGCTAAGTTCAAGGAAACATGATGTTTTTCATTTGACATCTAACATGGAAGTCAGCTTCTTCACCACGATGAGGCCCTCCCAGGAGGCCTTACACGATGAAGTTAAAGCTGCATCGCAGGAGACCTTACAGGAGGTTGTGAAAAACGGCTTCCAGAAGTGCTTCTAAAAGTTATACAAACGTTGGCAGAAGTGCATGGTCGCTCAAGGTGACTATTTTAAAGATGGATACGCTTCGGTAATGTGAAGTATTCAGAGTAAGGTTTCATACAGCTTGCTCCGAACTTTTGGATCATAATCTCTAGAAATAATTATTTTGAAAAGTAATTTCTTTATTTCCACTGGACTGTTATAAATTTTGTTTCTTAGTGGGGGGAAAGGGGGCATGGCTCCTATACCCCTCTTTGCTATGCCACTGAACCAGATTATTATTATTATATTATAAGAGTTTATTATTATTTTATTTTAATTTTAAATTAATTGTATTATTAGAGTTATCCAATTATTATTATATTATAATATTATTAGAGTGATCCAATACTAAAAGAGATAAAAATTGACACAAAGTTGCTTTGGCTATATTAAAATTTAGAATTGATCTCAATAACTTTTGTTATCTTTAAAATTTATCTCTTGTTAAACTGGAGAAATTTAAAAGGATAAAAAATTTATTTTGTTAATCAGTGCTATTGTTTTTTAGGAGGATCAGATAGTGCCATTGAGTCACATGAACTACCTTGCTTTTTACTTGAAACTATCAAGTCCAAATTTTCTTTAATAATATCAAGGTTGTTAAGAACGTTGAATTCCATTAGTTGAGACAGTCTATCAAACTGCTTTGGGGGATATTTAAAATTGAAGGTTGAGTATGCTTTTCTTTGTTCCCCACCAAAAATATTAAAATCAGCAAATTCCAGTTCTTCAGCACTTTCACGAGGAACACCTGTTTTAAGAAAAATTAATAGATACTCAAAAAATTTCAGAATTTTTTAAGTGAAAATAATAAAAAAAAAAAAAAAAAAAAAAATTGCAACCAAAATTATATATTCAAAGAATAGTATCTCCATTTAAAGGAGTGTTGAAGAATAAAATTAAAGTAATAAATTTCTAAAATGAATGTCATTATTTCATTTTCCATTTACTCTGTACAAGTTCTGTAATAAATATTTTTTTAAAAATCAGAACCTAATACACATTTCAAGTATGATAGAAATAAAGAATACAATAATTGCTTGAATAAGAAATTCTTGAACTAAATTCACTTAACTTGAGCATTATGTCTATATGGTGCGGAAATTCTTTTCACCAACATTCAATATTTTGTCAAACATATAAGAAATTTACAAAAGAGATGTTGAAAAATTGCCACATTGTAATAATAATCAACATGTAAAAGTCTAGGATTTCAAATAATCTTTTATAATTAAAAACTGATCGTATGTACCTATGTATCTATGTCCAAGTTTCTTCTCCCGAACGACAGTGAACTGACCATCAAACCTGGTATCGATGGATTCGTAATCTTCCCCTATTTATGTTTGGCTATTCAACATAATCCTCCGATAATAATTAGCAGAAATATCAATAAAAACTATATTAATTATGACACTTTGATTTGGACATAAAATTCCTATTTTTCGAAGGCTTTCCTCCATTCAAATTAGTATTCAGTGCTTCATCTCAACTTTCCGCAACAATGCTTTTATTAAAATTTATAGTGTGAAGTAAACCATTTAGACGAAAGAACTGTTGCCATTCTTTTTTTCGAATATGAACAAGTAAAGTTTCTTCTTTTGTTTTAAAGGCTTTTCCTGTAATTGGGGGATTTAAAATGTTTACTGTTGGGAATTTTTCCGCAATCTGCTGCAAAATTTTACTGATTTTTTTTTTTTTTTGTTCAAGCCTGAGTGTTGAACACACGTCACAAAACATAACTTTTATTTTTGAGATAGATCGAGCACAGTCGGGCGAAGCAGCTAGTTATACCTTAAATGTTGTACAAACTTAATAATAACAAATGATTTATTTGGGTGTGATGGTAGAAAAAAGTTTACCATTTCTATTCATTAAAAATAACCTTGATTGTACCCTAAATAAAAAAAAATTACTCACACTTCAATGCAAGTCTGTTTTTCAAATTTTCCTATTGGCAAGGGGGGGGAAGGGAAACAGAGTGTATACTCAATGCAAATTTCATCCAAAAACACCCATTCCCCTGATCAGGGCTACACATTTCTCCCAAAGAATCTCTGGTTTTTAAGAAAAGTGCCACAAAATAAATAAGTGAAATAAAAAGTGCACAAAAATACAAACTAGTAATAATACAATAATTAACTATATACAATATTGTATAATAAAATATGTAATACCTGGTTCTTTAAATTTTCTAAAATTCAAATTGCAGAGAGGAAAATGCAAAACTATTGGACACAATTCATTTGTTGGATGTTTAAATACATAACATTCCTTAGAAGGTTGCTTTAAGTACTCAGCTGCAATTTCCTTAATCGGTGGAAAAAGACAATCGTTTAATTCAGCCCACTTTTCAGACAGTAACAATTCCTTAAAAAAGAGAAAATTCCACAATCAGAATGTACATAGGTGCAAAAAATTGAAATATCATCTCCAATGCAAATCCTTAAATATATCTGTTTGTTAATGCAAATAGGGCGGTAACTTACTGAATACTAGATATAGTAAGAAAAATAAATACCTTTGTGCTGAACAGTAAAGTAAGACAGAACAACGTTAGAAGAAGCACAAATTTGCAAATTACAGCAGCACGTGTTTTGGCGTTACAGGGAACGCCTTTTTCAATGCAAAAAATAATGAGCTTAAGGATGAAAAGACATCCGACCTGTTAAGAGCAAGATGATGTATTTATTGAATATTTTATGTTACTCAATCATATTTTTATTTATTTTTTATCAAGGCTAGATTTAGCTTGTTGAAAAATTATCAGCATTCTTTCTTTTTTCTTTGTAAATACAAAGCATGAATATTCACTCAAAGAAAAACTGAAAAAACAAATTTGAAAAATCAGAAACTTTGACTGTAACAAAATATGACAATACAGTACTTACAATGCAAAAATAAAATAATGTTGAAGTATAAAACTGAAAATATTTCATATGCCTGAAAATGTTCTTTTTTTTTTGGGAAGCTCTGAAAATATTTAATGGCATGTCCATGGGAGGTAAAAAATGCAGTGTTAAATCAAGTTATTAAAAAAATCATAGTACCTAACGTAATAAAAAAAAGTTTATTCAAAGTAGTACAAGTAAGAATAACTTTCAATTTAAAAAAAATAATTAAATGTTTACAGGATGCAAAAACACTTTTTCCCCCCCTAGTCTATTCAGTGATCAGAACAGACTACAAGACTTTAGAATTTGACTGTGAAAAGTTATATATTCGGGGAAAAATATTTTCTTAGTGGAACAATTACCGTACAATTGAAACTGATGCAGTATAGGCTACAAACCCTTCAACATATTTGTTATTTAGGTATATGTTTCATAATGAAGAATTTTCCTTTAAAATACTGTGTTCCTCCTGAATTTTTTACCTGTGTTCATATGTGCTCCAGGCCTGTTCACATGTGCCCCCTCTAGGGACACATGTGAACAACTGCAGATGTTTTATAAAAATACCATAAAGTTAAGAAATATTTTTTTAAAAAATCCCCCCCCCCAAAAAAAATAATAAAAAAAAATCCATGACACAAAAAAAAGTTATTCAATCATGGGGACACTTTTGCGTTGAGAAATTGATAATATTTTTTGAAAAATAAAGAAATGAAAGAAATTGTTCACATGTGCCTTCTTTTCCCCTAGGCAAATGTGTTCAATTTAGATCTGAAAAAAAAAAACCTGAAACTGAACTCGGTTAAACTGAAATCTTATGGGGGGGGAAAAATTTTGCTCTTAAAAACACTTACTTTGAACGGAGCTTTATTATCTGATTCTCTGCTGCTGAAATCAAATGTCAAGTACATATCAACAGTTCTTTGAGGGCGAAGCAAAAGAGGAAATGGTAAATTGAAATTTAGACCTCCGTCAACTAAATACAGAGTTTTTTTGTTGGTTGATGCAGGTTCAGTTAGTCCTTTGAACAGCGTATCTAAACATGAAATATAAGAGCCAATATCAATGAGGTTTTAAAACACACAGTAAATTGTAAATACTTACACTATCAAATTATTGTGAAAGAAGATACCCTACTAGCAAAATTTCTTGCATCAACCTTGATAGATCTTGATATTATACTGACGGCGTCAATATTGACGTGTTTCATACTGCATAAACCTTGCATAAAGATTAAAAAGCAATATTACAGTAACAACACGTATGCAGCATTGCATTCATCTTAAAATATCAATATTGATATTACCTTACAATAACAACATTGCATACATGTTGTCGCCGTCAAGATGATATTGATTTCATGCTGTCGCCGTCAAGGTAATTAGTACACAATAGAACAGGTGGACCTTCGTTGATATTTGCGCATGCGCACAGTTCTTTCTACCCATCGTCCCTCGCATTGCTCAATCGGTTCAGAGGTGCTGCACGTGGCGTAGCATTCTTTTAGGCTTCGTTAAGTTGGTTGCTTAGTTATTAGAGTGGAATAGTATTGTTTTAGGAAAAACTTATGAATGACTAATAACTTTATTTGTTTATTAATATAGTACTAAACAAATCATATAGCAGACGATGTGCGATCAATGTTAGAAATGGCCGATAATAACTTTTTTCGTCCCTAGACTTTGAAACATAGGACATGAAGCCCAGAATTTCGTATTATCACTTCAATCTCACGTAAGATTAATTTTATTCAATGGTATTTATGTTATTCTTTAAGATAAATTCATATGTTTTGTCCATGGGATATTTTCAATGCTGACATCCATTTGAAAATGTACTTTATTGTATTTATTTATTTTTTATTATTTTGCTACCTTTACTCTTAAATGTAATATAAAAACTTCCGCAATTATTCCTTACTAGGCATTTTATGTCTTTATAATACAATTAGAAGCATGAATTTAAAAAATAAGTCAAGTATTACGCAAAACGAAGAAACTTTCATTTTTTAAATTAAATTGCGAGTACTATTAATATCTTTATATGAATTTCCGATCAGATGTCAGCTTTAAGAAAATATTCTCAGGTTAGAAAACTATCTTGAAGAATAACAGAAATAATTAAAGAATGAAATTTAATTCTCGAGTTTGAAGTGAAAATAATACAAATAAATAAATGAATAAAACACCTTGCAAACGTGCTGATTTCATACTGTCATGTCAATGTATCCTGACATTTTCCTGTCATATCAATACGTATGCAATATTACAAAAGCAAGATCATCTTGCCTAGACCTTGATTTCATGCTGTCATGACAACATCTTGATATTATCCTGTCATATCAATACGTATGCAAGATTACAAAAGCAAGATCATCTTGCCTAGACCTTGATTTCATGCTGTCATGACAACATCTTGATATTATCCTGTCATATCAATACGTATGCAATGTTACAAAAGCAGCCTACCTTGATATTTTCCTGATATTATGCTGCATACACCTTGTCAGTCAATATTGTGGCAGCCTGCTGACAGCATAAAGGGAGTAACATAACAACATTGAGGCAGTATTAATGCAAGATGATTTTTCTTGCATGTCAACCTTTATGCAATACTGAGGCAAGATATTTTGCTTACTGGGTACTTTTAAACACGTTTTCCTCATAAGCCTGAACTGCATTTACATGTATGTGAAAGGATTTATATCATCTTAGCAAGAAGAAAGAAAGGAAACAAAAAATTTATTTACTGTAAAAGCATTTATCTTTGTGAGCTATAATTATCTGGAAAATGAAGATATTGGAGATTTTGCGGGCTAAAACTTTTGCAAAATTTACATAAATAGAGCCGAAGGTTGATTATGTTTATTTGAGTGCATATGAATTTTTCTAACCTTTTGCTGCCTTTCCTATTATATATGCTGCTAATGCCTCTGTGCGCATCCCCGAGCGATAAAGATCAATGCTTTGGACCTTGGTTCTTGGTTTCGCCAAGCAACCCTTAAGCCCCCGTTTTTGGAGTGGTGAGGGAAAGTCACCCCTCGTGAGATGCTTTGCAAACGTCAGCGGTAGCAGCCATAGGGCTCTCGCTCCCTATCTCAATTTTTATTAAGGATATAAGGATAAGGATTTGTATAAGGTATATAGG
Organism: Uloborus diversus; assembly: GCF_026930045.1. NCBI lineage: Eukaryota > Metazoa > Arthropoda > Arachnida > Araneae > Uloboridae > Uloborus > Uloborus diversus. Next base: position 230,894,063 of record NC_072731.1, on the reverse strand, counting down.
TATGAGGTATTTGTATAAGTATAAGGGTAATTTGTATAAGGATTCTCTATGTACTGCCCAAAAGCGTAGTGGCAACAGTTGGAAATGACGCAATGGATATAAGGCAGTACGAAAGAGCTAAAGTTTCCTTTTTTACGCATATCATCTCGCCTTGCGTGCGTGGCTGAAACAGCCTCTCGAGTTTCGTTAAAATGGTGAATGTGGGGATGGCCCTTTGCAAGGTTAAGTGCAGATAAATGTTCCTCGCTAAGATGTGAAGTCTCGGCATCACATAAGTGAACCAAGAATCTATCAGAGTCTTCTGCCAGACTAAATTCATCGCTGTGTCGGAAGTGGAGGCCCCATGGACCAGACCTGGGAGCTAATGAACGCATCGGATGTTTGGAAATTGTAAGTCTTGTGGCCCGTGAAAATGATAGCAGGAATCGGAGTTCGGAGCTACCGGCAGCGGGCGAATCCTCAAATCATTCAGCCAACGCTAGATCTTTGAAGCAAGGTCGAATATGTGCCTTTTGTACAGCGTGTGAGATTTTTAGTGTTTGATGCCTCGTCGTAGAATTCAACCCCTGTGAAGTAATGTTTTAATGTATTACATGAGAACTTTTTAATTTGTGCAAATGGTGGTATTATGTTGTTATAGGCTAATGTCATTTTAATGTGTGTAAAATGCAAATTTCATATTAGTTAATTTTAAGCAGAGAGTTATTTGGGCTTGGTGCTTTTGTAGATATGTATAGGCGGAAACTCTGGCCGTGTGATAACTAATGTATTTTAACTTTTATTGGGGGTTAATTTTAGAGTCAGTATTTGATCAAGGAGTAGTTTTAAATTCTTTTAAAAGCACTATTCTTGCAATTGTATTTGTGTTATAATGCTGCATCTTAACCATGCCACCTAGTAAGAATAAAGCTGTTTCTTTCTTTAAAGAATTGTAATTAATGTGATCTTGGGTATGTGTTTTGGTGTTTCGCGTACTGTACGTTTCGACAGAACATATTTCATATAATGCCTAAATTGTAAATAAATTGTTTGTTTTCATCAAAGACTCATCAATGCAGTCAAATATCACACATATACAGTCCACTGCCGGAAAATTAGTTTTCCACTTGAATCAGGCGGCTTCATTTTGATCAAGTCTCACCGGAGGAGAGCCAGCTTGCAATTAATTGTGCCTAAAGGAACCTTCCATTTGACTAGATGACGGATATCATACATATACACTGCCGTGCTAAGCACCGATGTGGTATCTATTTTGTCAAAACTGAGTTATTGTCTTCGGGTGGTCATTAGTAATTTATTTTACCTAAATCTCAAGTTTTTGGGCAGTTTGTAAATGCAAAATATTAAAAAAAGCTGTAGCAAAAAAGTGGTATCTCCATATTTTGCATAGTTTGCAAAAGCAATTTGAACCTAAGTGACAAATACTAAGCCTTTAAAGTGATATCTGAAGTTACCCTTTTTTCTCTTAGTAAAGCAGCTTATTTAACAATGTAGCAGTTTGCTGTAACAAAGTATAAAAATTAGTTTACCTTTGAATAGTTGATATAGGTCGATAATAAAAACTAATACAACTTTGCATAAATGTTCCAGTAAATATTCAACTTTTTCTATTTAAATTTTTATTTAAAATGCAAATTCTTAAAAATGAAATACAGTAAGCTCTCTATTTAACGACGTTCTATTTAACGACTTTCTCTATTTAATGAGGGCTTTTCACGGTCCTAGATAGTCCACTATAGTGTTAAAAGCATTCTATCTAAGGACACTTTCTACTTAAGGACGATTTTTTGTGGTTCCTTGAAAGTTGTTAAACAGAGAGCCAACTGTACATGTAAAATATTTGTATCTAATTCTTTTATGCAAAAATAAAGCATTTCATACTAGGGCCAACTATATTTTTGTCTAAGCATCGTCTGCTGTCAAAATTATTTTTATGCTCGGTAAAAATGAATATTGAAAACAAAACATTATAAATGATAGCATTAATACATTCTTTGAATATAAAGAACAGAAAATTATTATGGTTTATACTGTCCAAAATTTTGAAAATGGTATTTTTTAAAAAGCAGATTCTGTTCGATTTGTATTAACAAAACAAAGCGAAAGCAAAATGCAAATAAAGCAGATGTTCTCCGCATTATTTAATGATACATTAAGCGCGTTTTACTGAGCTATTTTTATCGTATCTGTGCAGATACTACTAAAAGTGACTAGCAATAGTTACTTACGGTGAAATTAACCATAGCCCGACTAACTAAAAGTGAGGCCCAAGGGCCACAATAATTTTGAGGCCCCCTGAAGGCTATTATTTTAAAAATGTGTGTATTTTTTGTATAGTTGTAATGCTATGCATAATTCTTTAAGTAATATGGGGCCCCCTAGGAAGAAAGAGCCCCAGGCTCAGGCCTAGTAGACCTGTGTGGTAATCAGGCCCTGAAATTAACTAAGTATATGAAAAGGTTTTGAAGAGAAAATTTGTCATAACTACATTCATTAATTTTAGATAAAGCCTTTACAAAAATGCACTCTTATGTATGTTAGATAAGTTATTTACGAAAAGACTACCGCAAGTTGAACATTTAGTTAAGACACAAATAAAAAAAAACGAGTTGTAAAACTTTAATCATCAATTTCTCATTTTGAGCTCTACTGCAGATATCATATCTGTGCTTGGCATGGCAGTAGTCCACTGCCGGAAAAATAGTTTGCCCCCTGAATCAGGCCGCTTCATATGTTAAATCAATATGTAAAGCATTCAGATTTGAAGTGGATCAAGTTCAAGAACGACTTGATCCATTTTAGCTCTGAATGCTTCATTCAACACAAAACACTTTGGGCGTTTGTTACATGAGGCGTTTAGAGCTAAAGTGGATTAAGTTGCTCATGAACTTGATACACTTCAGCTCTGAATGCTTCATATTTCAACTGATCAAAAGTTTCAGAATTAAAAAAATAAATTAAAATAAGTAATTAATAAAATAATTAATAAAATAAATTAAAATAAGTAATAATATAAATCTGGTACTTTTTTTAAAAGCAATTTCATCGATATAAAAATCATTTGAGTTAAATTCCAGCCTGCAATGTAAATATTTTCAGTAAAAAAAAGATACATTACCATCACGTGGTTTAGTTGGTGACACAGGTGAATGTGGAAAGCATGGTATAAGGGATAAACCTCTCAATGGATTCAAAATCCTTCCAGCTCTGCCTTTTCGCGTGTCTAAGGCAGGACAGGTGCTTATGTTATTGATAAACTGCAGCCAAAATCCTTCCTTTGTTATGTCACTAGATCTACAAAAACAGGAAGAGAGCATTAAAACAAAGATTCAATACTTTCTTATGAAATTCCTGTTATTTAGATACACGTGTTTTACTTTGTTTAACGAAGTAAAGAAAGTATTGTATTCGCGAAAAATTTCCCCCCCAAAAAACAGCCTTAATTTCTATTTTGCTCGCCCTGAATGAATATTGAATTTTTTTTTCACCCCGACCACACGTGGATATATGCCTAAAAACGTATAAACACCCGAAATATCCATTTTGACGATCCCTGAATTAATTGCAACGAGTTTTCTCGTGACATCTGTATCTTTGTATGTATGTATGTACGTATGTGTGTATGTATCTTACCTAACTCAGAAACGGTATGTCCTAGAAAGTTGAAATTTGGTACGTAGACTCCTGGTGGGGTCTAGTTGTGCACCTCCTTTTTTGGTTGCATTCGGATGTTCCAAAGGAGTTTTTTTACACATTTTTGGAGGGAAATCATTGTTAATTTCAATGCAAACTCAAGTGGTGTTATAATTTGGCAAACACTTGGCAATATATTGCTAAGCTTTTAGTCGCCAAGTTTTTTTGCCAACTTGGCGACAAATTAGTTTTTTTTTTTTGAATTTAAATCTGGTTTCATTTTGGCCACTATTGGCGATATTTAGAGAGTTTACCATTGAATCACATTAAAATCTCCAATATTGGGAAAATTAATCTGTATAAAACTTTTTTTTCGCTTCAGTTCCCAACAAACTTTGGGTAAAAATACTTAAAGTTTCTTTGCTTACTCCAGTCACTATTATCATTAAATTGGTGTAAAAGGAAGTCATGGGATGCACACATCAGCTCGTTTTCGTTTACTTCAATAATGAATCAGTATCAAATATAATTTATGGTCATTTTTGAGCATTAAGAAAAACTGCAATTGAATTATTTTTGACTTGCTGAAGTGCTTGTATCAAAAATTAAGTGTTTCATGTATTTGTTTTAGTATTACCTTTGCCCTATATTATAAACTAGTGGCACCCGCACGGCTTTGCCCGTAATAGAAAAATTAAAGGTCTTTTGGTTCGCTTGTATATTTACAAATAATGTATGGTGAATTTTCTCGCCAATTGGCTTGTACCGATGTTACGGTTCCACGCTATGATAATTTCGTATCTCGCCAATTGGCTTGTGCCCATTTACGGTTCCACGTTATGATAATTTCGTAATTTATGATAGTTTTTTTTTTCTTAAAATTGGAATAGAAAAAGAACCACATCGAATTTTCGAAAAATCGCTTCGAGGTGCACACCCCCATGCTACATACTAACTTTGTGCCAAATTTCATGAAAATCGGCCGAACGGTTTAAGCGCTATGCGCGTCACAGACATCCTACAGACATCCTACAGACATCCTCCGGACAGAGACTTTCTGCTTTATTATTAGTAAAGATACATATAAGAAAGTTTGAAAAAGAGTGACACGTGACGGAAAGATGAGGGAGGGTGTTAGGTAAAGCATGACACTTAGTGAGAAATAAAGTAAGACAAAACAACGTAAGCAGAAGCACAAATTTGTAAATTGCAGCAGACACGTGTTTCGGTGTTACAGGGAACGCCCTTTTCAATGCAAAAAATAATGAGCTTATGGATGAAAAGACATCCGACAAAAGCCAAGAGCAGATAAGCATGCAGCTTAAAAGATAAAAACAGCGGATTAGCCAAACACCAATGACAAAGTTATAAACCGATCCGGAACCAATAGGAATGCAAGCAAAGGCCAAGAGCTTTCTCTTAGGTACGAACCCAGATTGAAAGAATTCAATTGGACAAAGATTAAAAAAAACTTCAGTTATAGACAGCACCCAAGACAAATTTTCCAAATAGTAAAGAGCAATAAGCACAGTGAAATTTATCTGAAACAGCCCCTGTAGAAAAAGAACAATGCCAAGATAAAAAAACTTTGTGGGTTTGAATAAAAAAAAACTCACATAATGCTCCACATGGTAATCACTGCCTTTATGAAATTGAACACATCTAATACAAAAGTGGATTTGCAAGCAGTTGATATTGTCATAGAATTGAAATTGTAGAAATACAAATGTGATGACCAGCAACAGGCTCTGAGGCTGGTAGTAGTCAGTTTATTCCTCTTCAATGAAGATCAATGAACTTTTTATAGCCCCTTCCGGTGAGCTGTTTCAAGTGCCCACAACCCTACTAAAGTAATTATTTTTACTAATTTCCGGATTAGATTTGAAAAGCTTAAAACAAAGAGTCCTTTTCCTGCTTTTCGTGCAAAAATTTAACCCATAAATATCTTCCATTTCAATATACTTGGAAGCTTGGCAGATTCCAAGTCCTTGTTTTCCGAGACAAAAGCTACAAAATATGTGAGTGATAAAATAAACATGAATATCTTAAGTACAATTATTAAAATTACGACTAAATAATTTGTAATTAAATCTGGAAATAATAATGCACTATATCCAAAACTTTTCAAACTTTGCACATTTCTGGAGAACATTTTGCGTGAATCTATGCATTTTTAGCCTACTTTCCCAGTAAAAATCAGAGAAAGAAGAAAAAAGCATGAAAGAAGGCTTAATACATCTTAAAAATGTCCCAAAAAACAAAAAAAAGTCAAAAATAAATAAAATAGTTAGATAAATATTGAAAAACTAAAAATTGGAAAGTATTGTATTGAGATGGGGAAAAATGTCGGTCTGTCTGTCTGTTGGTCTGCCTGTCCCCCCCCCCCTAATAACTTTTGAATGAATAGTCCGATTTGAACAATTTTTTTTTTGTTAGAAAGATTTCGGCGAGGACATCTCATTCCCATAATTCATTTTTTAATTTGAAAAATTTTTCTTTTAATTTTGAACAGTTCAAAAAACTTAACATTAGCGAATACCGGAAGAAATTCAAATCAAAAATAAATCTTGAACTTAGAAGCGAAGTGGCTCCAAACAAACTTTGTAGGGAAAAGCTTTTGATGAAAAATATGTATCGAAAATATCTTTTTGATTTGAACAAGTTTTCGTTCAATTTTGAACAGTTCAAATCTCTTAACATTAGCGCCTAAGGGGATTCTGAAAGTCAATATAGATTCCAAACTTAAAGGCAGATTTACTTCAAACAAACTTTGTTGGAAATAGCTCTTGACTCCCGACTCCGACTCCGAGAATTTAGGGGCACCTGACTCCGACTCTGACTCCTGTTCCCGACAATTAATCAGACTCCGACTCTGACTTCGTAGCTTTGGCAAACATTTATACACGGAGGACAAATGACTGACTCCGATTCTTGGATATTCGACTCCGACTCTTTTATCCCAAAATGAGATTGACTCCGACTCCAACTCCGCTGCTGTGGAATAATTATTGTTGATATGACTTGTTTTTATTTTCACGCTAAAGTTTTAATTTAGGTATTCAGTTTTCGGCGAATAAACTCGAAGTCATTTATGTTAAAGATATGCGCAGACTATTTTTTTTTTTTACAATAAAAATTATTTAAGTTGACATTTTATTGTTTTTATTTATTTTTTTAAATTTATTTTGGTAAGTGCATTAATTCGTTTAAAAAATTATTTTTGGCAACAGGGGGAAAAGAAACGATTTTTTTATATGATGTATTTATTTTAATGGACTTATTATCATTATTTTTTCCTTTTGAAAGCTGTTAAAGATTTTTTAAATGGAAAAAAGTGTATTAGCTGCTTTGTTTAAAAGGTGCTGCTATTTTATTTGTTCGTTTTTTTAAAGAAAAGTAAGGAATATTTTATTCCTAGAAATCAGCTAAAATATTTTTAAAATATGTTTGAAAAAAATTGAGAATATTGATCAGGTACTAGAAAGTAGTATGGATATACGGGAAAGTAGGCTCGTCTAGTTCTAGACAGAACTTCTTGTTTAGTAAAGAGAAGCTGTCTGAATTCCCAAATTTGCTGTTCACAAATCCAATAAAGAACTTTGATACTTAAAGTAAAAAATGACTTACAATTACTTTTAATTTTAATCAGGATTTAAAAATAAAATATCCAGTCCATTTATTAAATATTGTTTTTCCGAATGAAATTATGAATCGTGTGATAAAAAAAGCTCCAGCAGAGGAGTAGAACAGTTAATTCATTCTTAAATTTTTTATTTACCCTTCTTTGTCACTCTTCTCATCCAAGTCTTCTTCACTTTCAGACTGAATGTCGTACCCTTCTTCTTGGTCCAAGTCTAGACCCTCTGGCAACAATAATAAAACATTGTAATTAAAAACACAAAAATGTGCTTAATTAATTTTGACCATTCAAAATCAAATAAGAACCTAGGAAAATTACAGCAATATAGAAATCAATAACACTGTTCCTTCAACATGTGAACATGATAATGGAAAATCAATCAACATCATGCATTGCTATCCCATGTATAAAATTTTAACATGAATGATGATATAATTTGAAGCCTGAAAGTCAACCACATTGTTTAAAGAGTTCTGCACTGAAGACTGATATCAAGTTTGTCATATTCAGGAAGTTGAAAAACTGCATGCGATGGAAAACTTCCTTTAAAAATTTTTGCATCATTTTTACGCATATATTTGCACTTTAGTCTCGGAATTTTAAACTTCGGCTTTTAATTTGCACAGGGTTCACACTAAGGAAAAAAGTAAGGGGGGATCTCCCACTCTGACCAAAATTTTAAGTGGGATTTTACAAATTGAAGTGGGAATAGCTTTAAAAAAAATTGCTTGAGGGTTATTCCATAGAAAACAAACATTTTGTCTCGCACGTGACGCCTCATATATTTCATTAACCCCTTGAGGACCAGCGCATGGAAAACGAAGCGCAGCTATGGGTCCGAACGTTCCGAAATGGAACGCCGCCATCGGCCCGAGCATTTACAGCTGTTAAGCCTAACTGAACAAATATATTCATATAAAATCAGCATTTCAAAATAATGACTTGAAATTTTAAATTTGCTTAAACAATGTACTACTGATTACTAATTATTAATATAAAGACTATTACATTATTAGAAGGGAGTGAAATAAGTAGAATACTAAAACTTTAACTATGTGCACGAAGTTAAATAATATGTGCACAAAAACAAAGTTAGAGTTAGACATCGTGAGTGTGCAATCAAAGATAAAGAAATGTAGCAAAAAAATATGTTTCTTATGTAATTTTAATTAAAACAACTTAGGTCAACGAATTTAAACTAGTTAAATTCCCACGCAACAAGTCTCAAAATTGCTTCATAATTCTCTCGAAAACATTCCCTTTCACTCACTTCGCTAACCATTTTTATTGCAATGTTCCAGTCTCCAAATAAAAAAGAATAAATAAAGAAGAACAACATCAGAAAGGATTCAAAAATAATCATAAACTTCAGGCCTCTTGAACTCATTCCTGTACTCTCATTGAACGGGGAATCCCAAAAGTCTGGAACACATACGCAAAAATATTTTAACCTTCCTTCCCTCCCCCATAATTTATGCAGCTAGATGTATATCTCTTTCAATTACTCGTAAAAAAAAGAGAAGCAAAGATATAAGCAAGAGCAATTGAGACCTCATAAATCATATGCGCAGAGCAGTGATTCACTGTTGTTTACATTAAAAAAAAAATCTATCCCATTGAGAGGTCCAAATAAGAAACTAAAGCGTGTACATGAAGGTCAAATACCATGTGACTCGAATATGATCAAAGTTATAGCCATTTAGCGCCATCTATTATCGTTTAAATATTCAATTCAATCGTTCCATTTCGAGAAAGCATATATGTGACGCTGGGACGTCAGCGTCGATCAGAGCGCGTAGCGGATACGTGCCGCTGGGCTGATAAGAGAGGAATTGTTGTGTAGCGTCCGCGTGACGCTGGGTGCGAACGGGTTAAAAGTAATACTTTAAAATATTAATGAACATATTTTTTCTGCTTAACAAATTGCAAACTTATGTGTGATTTCTGGAGCAAAAAATTTCGTCATTACCCTTTACAGGGGCGGCATTTCAGCATTTCGTTTGGGGGGTCGAGTTTCTTGAACATGAATTTCCTCAGTACGGTATAAAATACATATTGGTTTACAAGAACTGATAATTAACTGGTTTTAGTGTTAAGAATAATTAGGTTTGTAAAGAACAATTAAAATTTTTGTGTCCGAAGCTTTAAATTAATTTTGTTACAAGTTATCTCACAAAATATCTCGGTACTAGTTTTTATTTTTTAGTAAAGTGTTAATCTGCTATTTTTGGAGTCAAGAAGAACAGAAAATTTTGTAACTATAGTTAATCAATACCCAATGACTTAATTTATTTCCAGTATAGCTAAAGAGGAAGGTCTTGCTTTGCCTCATTGCGCTTAGAAGGCAATTCTCTATCCTCCTGAGACACAAAAGTCAAAATTGGTTGACGTTCAGTCCTCCTACAGCTTTCTGGTTGTGTGCGGAGTTTTTTACACCGATGAAGAGGCTCCATTATTGTAGCCTTGAAATAGCTATATGCTGTATTTTCATGTAAATTTGTGCTTTATTTACGTTGGTTTTTCTATTTAATCGCGAAAGTCATCTTTCAAATGACTGACCTGATTTAAACAGTCAAAAAACAATGGAAGCAAGAAAGTTATGTGAAAAAAGCACATTTCCTTTAGATTCCTCTCTTTAAAATAACCAAGAAAGCTTTTTAAATGGGCTAGTATTTATTTTGTGTCATTAACAAGTATAGTCACAATTCAGAATTCACAAAACAATTCCTCTTCCCTCATGCTATTACTTATAAGTGTAATATTTTCTTTTTCGCTTTCTATAACCGACCTACATAATATTGAACTTAAGACCAATAATAAATATATCTCATTAAATCCTGTCTCAATTTCTTGAGAAACTGAATTGATCAGTTTATTGAAAATATTGATTTAATATTTTAACTAAAACTTCATCTAGGTTTTGTCACCTCTTCTACATTGGCAAACAGTAAAAACAGTTATGAAAAGTTCTGTCACAAAGTTCCACACCTGGTTCAAGTATGCATTAATGCGATAATTACTAACAGTTTCAATTGTCGATCCAAGAATTAAGATTAGCGAATCAAAATTTTTGTGATAGTGTAGCATTTCGCAAAAAAACGCTCCGCAGTATAAACAAAGTAAACAAAAAATTCAAACAAAAATGCATACATATTAAAATGACATCAAATTTTTTATCAATGAAAAGGTCGCTTTCCAGTAATTCTTCCAGGGATCTTTTATAGTTTAAACTCTTGAAGACCATCTTGTGTCACTCAGAGATTGTCAAGTAAAGAACCTCAAGATGCATTTGTTGATGTGAAAGTATTTTTTGATGTGGGATGTTTTTCAAAAATAGCATATCTTTACAAAAAGTTTCCGTGAAATCATATGATACACTGAGTTGCTAAAATGTGTTTTTAGTACATGGCATCAATGAACACTTACCAACTAAACATTAAGTTATAATATGAGCATAAAAATTTATGTAAAATGACAAGGAATTTACGCGTAAAAATTGCGCAGTCTCTACACTGTATGGGCATCTCATACAAGATGCACCATCATAACATAGATTACTCAATTTTGAAATATTTAACCCATATGAAGAGATTACTTCTTTAGTTAAGGCAAACATTTATCCTCCATCAGTTTTTTTCTGTTCTGAAAATTCAGGCAAATGATTTTCAAAGTTATCTAAATTGAATTTTCCCATTTTTTATTATTCTTAGTGAAAAATTTGGGGGTGCAACTGCCCCCTCTCGCGACCCCTATTTACCGCCCCTGACCCTTTAAAATTATATCTTTTTAATGAAATATATGAACCATCGTGTACAGGACAAAAGGTTGACTTTTTTATGGAATGGCCTTTAAATGTTATTGATAAATATTTATTTGAACTAAGTATTTACATATCATGTTGCACAAAATTTACTTAATGAGCATAACATTGAAAGAGAAGTCTCTTAATTTCTGCGACAAAGGCAAGATTTTTTTTTCTTTAATCAATCATTTACTAAATGGTGTGTTAATGAAATACTCTCAATTGTTATTAAAAATGTATCAATGTCTTTAAAAAAAAGTCCTAAAATAGCCATTTTGCAGATGAAAGCATTTTGGTGCAGCTTTGATGCAAAATGGGTTAAAATATACTTTTTTTTTTTGGTGCAACTATCAGCAGATGAAAAACTCCAACTTCCAAAAGGTGTACGAGCATTCAGTAAACGCAAAGAGCAAAGCTGTTTCTTCCTCTTTGATTCTTGTTTATATGTGGCTAAACTCCTAAATCCTTCTGTTAATTGATAATAAGAAGGCAGTTGAAAATTATTGCAAGTCATTCCGGTTATATGGCTAATGGTGATCAGCGGGAACTGCCTGCAAAGGAATTTTTATTGAGTAAGATTTTAGAAAAAGTTGAGGGAATAGTGCAATCCTGCATCCTAGCACAAACCCTGTATTCTCATATAATCGAATATCAGCAACCTTATGTATGATAATATGAAGTACAGTGAAACCTGCATAAGTTGACCACTTGCGGTTCAGTATCTAAGTGCTCAACTTAAGCAGGTGGTCAACTTATAGAGGTTGATATATCTGTGTACCTCAGATTCAGACTGACACAAGTCCAAAAACTGCAATTTTCTGTTTATTAGTGCATTGTATATAGAAGTCTAATTCACATCGAGCCATGTGAACATAGCTCTTAAAAAGAAAAAATATTTTAAATTTTAACCAGGGTTAAAAGAACCTGCATCCCATCCTCTGCATGCACCAGGAAAAAGGTTTTCCTCTCTCCTGTAAAATGAATATAATGTGACTTACGTCCATCTGGTTCTGAGGTACAGATATAAGATATAGGACTAATCTTGTACCTGACAAAAACAATCAAATTACAAGGGTTGTCAACTTCACAGGTTTTACTGTATCAACTTTCTAAAAAAAATTTTTACCTGAAAAATAATGATTGTACTGACGCATGCAACACATACAAATTATTATTTTTGAATACAAGATAACTTTTAAGAAAGTTGATTCTTCATACTTTTTCGGGAAAAAGCAAGGTTGACCAGCATGCCGGGAAATTCGAATTTTCCAGCATGCCGGATAATTTGAGGTTTATTTTGCAACAAAACAAATGTAAATTTCCTCATTCAGTTCCAATCAGAAAGCAAACCACTGTAAGGAAAAAATAATAATAAATCCCGAAGTAACTTTCTTTCAAAAAAATGTGTATTGCATACAACATGTGCTTCTTATTTATGATAAGTCATTAATGGATTTAATTATAAGCCAATAAAATAATCAATTCAGAAGCAATCATCGTTACTGCAATTTGTTCATATTTTTTTTTAAATAAATTATTTTAGGTTCCTTTTAGACAAGGTGAGTTTAATTTTTATTTATTGAATAGCTACATGGTAAATTCTTTAGCCATGGTTTAGGGGCGGTAACTTACTGCTTAATTGTTTGCTTACTTAGTTTCAATTTATTTTTTATAAAATTATTCATTATTAAACAATATTTTTTTTGTTAAAATAACAAATGACATTGTTAGTAAATATTTTTACAAAATCAAACTGTTTATTAAAACTAACGAGATATGTATAAAACTTATATTCATTTTTAAGCTGAACAAATGTTTTTTAAAGTGTTATTTTTTTTCCAACCTTGATTTTTCCTGCATGAAGGACCAGACAAGTGTTATTGAAAATCTGGTAACCCCCGAATTTTGCTGCATGCCGGATAATGCGGGGTAATATGGTATTATGATGCATAATGGTTCCTTATATTCAAATATATGAGAAGTTAAAAATCAACGTTTAAAATTTGGGTAATAAGGTGCAAATATATCATAAAAATGACACAGAAAATGGATTGAGCAATAAGATTTTGTCAAGCAATTATAAAAAAAATTAATAAATAAATATAATAATAATAATTAAAACAAATAAATAAGCAAAATGCACAAAATTTATGATTTACAAACAAATGTGACAGTGAAAAGTTTCACCAAAAGTAAGAGGGTGGGCGATATTTCTATCTGTTCGAGGAAAACTGACAATACTTACCAAATGCTTCTCGTAGTATATCTTCATCATCTAGGTAATCTTCTGCATCATAGAATATTTCTTCCTCATCATCAGATTCTTCAGTAAAATAGTTATCCAAATCTAAAGACAGCTGAGTACTCTTTTGAAAAAGACGCTTGAATAATATTGAAAAAGCACTTCCCCAGACACCTAGGATTTGCAAGTAAGAGCTTCAAATATAAATGAATCGTGATAAAGTATTCCAAAAAAAAAAGTCAAACTTTTACGAAAAGACGTTTGCTATACAAAGTGAAAAATTATGCATTGAAACAATCAGTAAGTAAATACATAAGCAATGATCAAAATTTTCACATTACCGAAAAAAAAAAGGAAGAAAAAGCCCAGCATCAAAATTTATATTAAGAATCATACAGTAGAGGGACCATTTGTATTAAAAACAATTCCTACCAAAAGCTGTTTTGGATCTAATTTGTGTGGGATTTACAGAGTAAATTTCAAGCTTAAATTATTTTACATTTCTCCGTTTGGTTTTTACAGTTATGCGGATAACAGTTTTGTTCTTTTGAATATAATAATTTCTAGATCACAATTGCTTTTATCGGTTTTAATACCACAGATACATACTCCATTTACTTTGGCACTCTTTCATTCTTGGATGTTTTAATCACCCCTAAAAATAACATCACCACTACTGGTTTTTTTTTTTTTGCAAATATTTTGCTTTCACTCTTTCGGTCATGCTTTTAGAACTATTTTCTGTGCTTTAGTGATTTGTTCTTACCAGGCCTTTCATTTGAGGGAGATTCATCCTCAGGTAAAATTTCCTTGGAATACACCCCCCCCCCTCCCTCCCAAAGGATAGGTTTGGCTAGATTTGTATCTAGTTAGAGGCTTGGGGTGGGGGTGGAAAATTAAGCAGGTGATGGGCACTACTGGACCAGGTTCCATACCTGAATCCATGGAGTCTAGAGTCTAAGTGGTTGTGAACAAATTGGTTATGTTCCTTGGGAACAAAGGGACCTTCCTGTATCCTTATCGATTGGGGGGGGGGAGCTCCTATTGCTCCAGTTAGTATGACATGGTGTGTTCACCCTTTGACATCCTCCCCCAGAGAAATTCAAAATGACAGGCTTGGTTCTTACTCTGATTTGTTTATCAACATTGGATTACCTGAAAGGTGTCTCATTAGATTAAGGATTTTCTGACACAGTAATCTATTCTGGCCAAATAAAATTAAATAACATGCCATTAACAATTAAACCTGGCCTCTAGAGAATTTTTAAAGCACTTCTGACTTGTATTTTTTTATGAAAAGAAGTTATGTTCTTAGATGGTAAAAACCTTCAACCTTAAGATTGAGAGGGGAAAAAAAAAATCTTACCTTGTAAATAATGAAGAGGGAACTCTGGAAATTCTTTCATAAGATGACCTTTGAAAAATTTGCTGCCAAATTGCTCTGCTTTCATAAAAGTAGCATATTTGGATATTCCAATTTCGTATGGTGTGAATTCTATCCAATCTGAAGAATACAAAATTACATACCTAAGTTACATTATTACTGACTACAACTGAAGAAAAATCTATAATGCAAAAGAAAGAAAATCTAATATTTTGTTGTGATTTTATAAGAGAAAAATACTTCCACAATTGAAAACTAGGTAAAACAAAAATATCGTATAAATGTGTGAAAATTGTTTTTGGGGAAAAAAAGCCCATTTCCAGTGGCGCACACAGGAATTTTGCAAGGGGAGGGTCCAGAGTTTAAAGTCCCATTTCCATCCCCCCAATATGCGTCAATTTCATGTATTTCTGCCTTAGCCCTGGCTATAGGGCGGTAACTTACTGAATATTCACTTGATTTTATTGATTCTCGACAACAAAAAACTGAAAAATAAATTATTGATCACTAATTAGCACTAATTAATACAAAAATATTAATTAGAGACACTAAATTAAGTCATCAGAAAGTACAAGAATTTATACTTTTCTCATTATTCAAAAATTAAAATGGTGAAGCAAATTCATTATTAGAAGCACCGAGTCTGAAGACCAAGAAAAATCTCATTTTAATCTGTAATTACAAAATTTAAAACCTGATTATTACATTTACAGACACCAGTCTGTCTCTATAGGCTTACAAAATATCGTAGAATAAATTCTAGTTTTCTAGTTTGTTTTTCGATTTTATTTATAACTTCCTGAGTGTGTGACGGTGACGTTGCTTGAATTCAGTAGTGTGCAAGAACCCCTATTAAACCTACATTATACTTAGTTGTCCTTAAGTATGTTTTTAGCTTTCTCAAAGTCGAGAAAGATCTCTTGCTTGTGCAATTCTTTATAGGAGAACTGCACATTTTTAAAAAAATCTTTTAACAGGAGGATTTTACTTTTCACTTATAAAAACTGAAATTATTGTTATCTTTGCTTGGAATTATTATACGTATAAAATACATCGAATCATAATCAATCGAAAAAAAAAGGCAAGAGCTATGGGAGGGGTCCGGACCCCTTGGACCTCTCCCTTGTGTGCGCCACTGCACATTTCTATAAACAAAAATTTAAAGCACCAGTTCTTTGACGAAAAAGTTGTAAGAGGATGCTTGTAAAAATAATGTTAAAGAATGCAATCTCAATCATCTAAAATATAAACTCTAAGGTTCAGTTGCCTGGCCTTGCACGGTCTACCTTGAAAATAAAAGTTGTTTTAATTGACGCATGTTCAGCAATTAGGCTTAGATAAAATAAACAAAAAGATAGTGCAAAATTTCATGTGAAAGAGTAGAAAAGAGCACTTTTATAACCAAAAATTTAAAATAAGATATTTTGGATTTCTTTTGTTAATTCTCAAAATTCAGACACTTATTAATCGGCATAAACATTCCGTTTCACATATTTTCTGATGAACATCCTGTATGAAATCCAAACCTTGTTTGGAAGAAATTTGGATGAAGCAATAATAATGTTCTTCTTATTCTGAAGTTAAATAGTTCAGTACCTTGGAAAACCTTTGCTGAAACATTACTTTTGACATGAAGGCATGAATAGAGTGGCATAGGTACTTTAGCGTCCTCCAAATTTTTAACTTGATCTGATAGTCGTGTGTCTATTCTCTGCAAAAGATTAGTAGTATGACTAAAAATACAGTTCATTGAATAAGATATTTTACAATATGTATACCAAGATTTTGTTTCTTTTTTATTTGTTGTTAGAAAGTTTTTACTGTGAAGCAGTCATAGATTAATTGTGAATTGCATAAAATGGTCTATGAAACAAGAGAACACAGAAAGAAATTTACATCCAGCACTTTTTAATTTAAAGCAAGAATTATTAATGTTGCTGCGACGGTAAAGTTGTAGTTACTTCTAAAAAAATAAATAAATAAATAAATTATATAATATGCTAATAATATTTAATTCTGATCTTGTTAAAATTATTTCTACTATTACTTTAAGGAATACAGAGCTAAAATGCTTTTAATCTTTTGTAGTTTTAAACTAAAAAAAGAAAGAAAGAAAAAGAAAAAATAAAAGAAGAAAAAAAACTTTACAGAAAGAGTTGGGTAATAACAAAAACTATAATAACACTTTCTAACAAGTTTGATGAAAAACAAGAAAAAATTAAAACAAAACACAAATCAATTTACATTATAGGCACAATGTACAGAATAGATTTTTCTTTAATATAAACATTCATTTAGCCCAGTAGTATGTTCAATTGTTATAATCATAAAATACTAGCTTACCCAGCTACGTGTTGCTGTGGCCCAGTAGTTATAATAGATCAAATTAAATTTTTACTCATTTTGATAAAATTAAATTAATATTTTTAATGAAGCTGAAATTAGTTAAGTCAATTTTAAATCATATGAGATTCAGAGAAAGGGCGTGTTTGGCCAAAGTAGGTACTTATTAAATTCAGTAAGCACTTACTACATTTTTTTTATAATAAAAGCATTACTTACTACAATGCTTATACTACTATACTTACTATGCTTAGTAAATTTAGTAAGTACTATCTTTGCCCAAACGTGAAAAATAACTTAAGAGTGTTAGGTAAAGTATCAGAATGTTGAAATTAAGCACTAACCAAAATACACTTTTTGAATGCACATTTTATTCATCTGAGCATTAACTATAATTTTTAATCAATGACTTCTTTACAAAATATACTAAATAAATTGATAACATATAAAAAAATTGAATTCTATAAATGAGGTAGGTACCATTGATTTCCAAATATTGTTTCTATTTTTTTTAAATATTTAAATTGAAAATTATCTTAGTACTGATTTCTGCATAATATTCCTGGTTAATTTGTATTTTTCTAATGCATATAGATTTGACGGTTTTCCTACACGTGAGCAGTCGACATAAAGTTGCCCATGGGAGAAGCACGTATTTTCCAAGTCCAAACTGCAAATATACATTGTTTGGGCTTGAGATCGATTTATGGTAATAGTGAAAGCTAAACGAATCGAAAAATGAATCCTTCTAAATAGTGTAGAAGATTTCTGATGCTATTCATGGAATGCGTGGTAGCAGGACGATTTCTCCTTTAAACCTTCTCATCAAAACTGTTGCTCAGAGAACTTGAGCCTTTTGATAATTATACGTGTACCGTTTTCATAATCTAGGTGGGTTTAAATTACAAAGAAGAACAATTGGTGAACAAATTTTAAACCGGAGATTGTGTGGTGGCATTCTTGGTATATCCAGAGAACTTATCCATTCAGTTGGAAAGTTTACCACTTGGTTTTCATCAACAACTGTATCGATTGATTTAAAAGACTTCAAATCAATGGGCAACAACTGTTGTATTTGAAAGTTAATTTCATTTTTACATCAATGTTTCTTTCTGACAAAATAGCACAATTACAAAACCAACTATGAAATAAATAATTATTCAATATACCCGGGAAGACACTCTCAATTAGATCACTTTTCATCTCAACGGCAATGCAGAAATTGTCTGGCAATTTGATGTATTGTGTATTTTGATAAAGTTCAATTTAACCATTTCTAATATCCAACATAATTGTGCGGATGAATCATTTTGCACTTGTTCTCACATGTTCATGGTCAATTGCAGTATCTCAACATTCTGCCATAAATGCGATTATTTTAAACATGCATTGATTTCATTGGCAGAATTAGAGTGAAGAATAACTAGCAATGTCTGACTGTTCTCGGCAATGTCCCCTGTCAATGTCCCCGGGTGATAGTAAGACAGTACCACCAAAACGTTGACTGTGGCATTTCAAATCTTGCATACTCCTACGATGTGCTTCGAGAGAATGCTTATGGGTCATAGTATACTCATCCCAAAATATAATTGTATTCTTTTGCAACATTGCAGCCATTCCGTTTTTTTTTTTTAATGTTACACATTACGTTTGGTTTGTTTTGAATGTCTAATGGCAACTTTAAAGCTGAATGTGCTGTTCTTCCACTATCTATTAAAGTGTCAGCAATGCTTGACAACTTGCAATTGCCAATGGTGTTGATAAAGTTCAATTTAACAATTTTCATTATCTAATATAATTGTGCGGAGGGATCATTTTGTGCTTGTTCTCGCATGTTCATGGTCAATTGCAGTATCTCAACATTTCGCCATTAATACGATTGTTTAAAACATGCATTGATTTCATTGACAGAATTAGAGTGGGAATAACTAGCAATGTCTGACGGAAGTCCCTAGGTGATAGTAAGACAGTACCACTGAAAAGTTGACCGTTGCATTTCTAATCTTGCATACTCCTACGATGTGCTTCGAGAGAATGCTTATGGGCCATAGTACACTCATCCCAAAATATAATTGCATTCTTTTACAATATTGCAGCCATTCTGTTTTCTTTCTTTTTTTTTTTTTAAATTTTACACATTACGTTTGGTTTGTTTTGAATGTCTAATGGCAACTTTGAAGTTGAATGTGCTGTTCTTCCACTATCTATTAAAGTGGCAGCAATGCCTGATGACTTGCAATTGCCAATGCAATTTTCCGTTGTGACCGTATTTTTGCAAGAATTAAGGATATTAAATATGCTCAGTTAATCCTTATACTGATGGTGAAAAATATTTTTCACATCAGTGAAGAATCTGTGTTTGTGCAACATGAAGCAATTCAGGAAACTTTTGACAAAGATACTTGATTTTCTCAGAAAGTGGATAAAAAAACTGTGAAATAAAATAACTTTGAGACATTCTATGTTAATAATGAGTAACTTTTTGGATTTTTATTTACAGTATAATTATCAAACGATGTTAGAGTTGTATTGATTAAGAAACTTAGACTACCATTTATGAGAAATTCATAGAACTAAACAAATAATACACTTTTTTACTGTATAATAATCATTTAATTTGCAATAAAAATGATAAAAGCTATCCTATCTTTTAAGTTGGAACAAATTACAGATAGTTATGAAATTTGATAAAAATCGGTTGAGTAGTTTTGGAGTTTATCCTGAACATACATTGTGACACGCAGGACCGGATTAAAGGTAAGGGCAGGCGGGGCTACTGCCCCAGGGCCCCCACAATAAAGTTTTTACAAAATATCCTAACTTTCATGGGTCGAAAATATAGTATATATACATACAGTGGTGTTAAAAAAATTTGCATCACCTACGTCACAAAGAAGAGGAATATCATCCCGATTGCATTCAACACACAGTCAAGCATCCCGTATCCCAGATGATTTGGGGATGTATTTCTAATCAAGGAGTTGGTGGGCTTCACTTTGTGCAAGGAACAGAAAACGCTTAGATGTATATTGGCATTTTGGAGGAGAAATTGCTTCCTACTATCCGGGATCACTTTACTTCAGTTTCAAATGTCGTTTTCTAGGATGATTCTGCTCCTTGCCATAGGGCAAAACTGGTAAGTAACAACTCAAAAACCTTTATCCTGCCATTAGACTTAAATTGACATGGGGTGAAGTAATTTTTTTTTTTCTAAACTCACGCAGGTTCAGAAATGGAAAAATTCGCATGGGGTCAGCAGTTTGCCTTGGCCTGGAAACAGCCCCTATCTACATAAACAATTATCAGATTCCTGCTGTTAAATGTTTATTTCATAAGTTTTGCAGAATTTCACATACATTCATCGCTGATCGGTCGACCAAAACTTCTCACATGATCCCATTGTTGTGAAAATGTGAAGGTGATGCAATTTTTTTTACCAGCACTCTATATATCAAAATATTCTGATATATATCAAAGTACTGGATATTTTCGAAAATATGATGATTTTTTTAAACAGAGATTAGGGGCCTCCACACTTCCAAATCTGACCCTGGTGGCACGAGATTTTTATATATAAAGATTCATTGTAAACTATTTTTTGATTAAAAAAAAAGTTAACATGCATTATATAAGAGCATAACTGAGATAAGGCAATAATGTTCAAGCATAAAAAAACCTGCTTTTGGCATTGTTCATAAAAAAAGAACTTCACAAAAAATTTGTATGGTAAAAAGATTACTAAAGTATGTGATCAAGAGCATACATCTTTGAGTAGTGTGTCTCCCAGCAGATGTCCAAAGAAATCTGTAAAGCTCACAGGCTGACCATTTTTATATTTTGCTCTTATAGTTGAAATATATCGATACATGGAGTTTGGACTTAGAAGCCAGAAAGGACTGCGACATACACTTCTTTTAAATTCTTCAAGTAAGTCAGTAGGGGATTTTTCAGGAAATTCGGGGTGAGAATAGAGAGTAGACAAGTACCTAAAATGAAGATACAAAATAAAGGACAGCAGTCATTTATTTAAAAAAAATCATGACTAAGTTACAAATAGGGGAGAGTTGAGAGAGATGGGTCATCTGTAACAAACATATTTTGAACAAATTATTTTCTACTGCTATAACATTGAAAACTTTAGAACAAGAGATTGAGACATTTTAACCTGTTTAAAAATATAAAACTGATGGTAATCATTACAATATTAGCATTAAAATAGCAATAAAAAGTACTATCCCTTCCTTAAATAATTGAATTCAAAAGTTAAAATACACACATAATTTTAAAAAAATATAATGCAAAATGACAAAGACAGTGCATTGCTTATGTCACATGGTTCATATAATATTGACCAAATCTGTTTTATCCAACATTATACTTTTAAAATAAGTCCCCATTGAATGAGAAGTACTCCACTGCTACCAACCATTTTTAGCACGCAACTTTGCAATAATGTCTGTTTATCAAAAAATAGTATAGACGAGCATACTTATTTAGTCTCAGTTATTAATAGGGATGGGTCCTTTTTTTACATAAAGCAAGGGCGCCCATATAGGGGAGCAATGGGCCCCCCTATGAAATTAGAACTTCCTTGCTTTTGGTACTTTTTTCTTTGTAAAAATGTAAAAACATTTATTCTCCAGCCATTAATGAATAAGTTATTAAAAATGAAATATTATAATGACTCTAATCTATCCTGAAATCGGTTTCCATGGAGAAAATACCCTCCTAACCCCATGGGGAGAATATCCAAGCCCCCCTTACAATTTTGCATATGGGCGCCCTTGACATAAAGTTTCAATTAAATGGCTTTGGAGTAGAAGCAAGTCAGGGTTCATACTCTATTTGGATGAAAAATTTCCAAGACCTTTCCAAGACATTTTCATGACTTCAATGAAAATTTTCATGACCTCGTTACTCGAAAAGAATAGCACTATTTAATCTCAAACTTGATAATTTTTGGAAATGAGCATTAGCGAAACATCTAAACGAATGCCACAGCCTCATTGAAGCACTTACTTGTAATGGGAAAAATATAAGTGTACACCTAAAAAACTAAACTATTTTTATTTGTCTTCATCATATAAATTTAAGTGAAGTAAAAATGCAGTGAAACGAATATGATGATGCTTAAATGTCAGATATTTTATTTATAAACAGGCAGAATAATATTGAATGGGACAAAGAGTCACCACTAAGTTTTAATAAATTTGCTTCAAAAGTTGCCTTTTAGTGTCAACAGTGCATTTAATCATCCACGTTACTTGACAGTATTTCGATTCTTTAAAGTAAAGCCACATAGTTTAGTTTTTTATGTTTCTAAATCAGATCTTTTTTGAAAAAACAATTTAGTAATGAATCAATCTTCTGATTCAAAAGTATACTTGTTTTGTTTACTTATTTGCACATTTTCAAATGCATATAAATTAATAGAAACAGAAATTCCAGAACATGATTGATTCCTGACATTGAACGAAGCAGTGGGTCACATGGATTAGTTTTGCGGACCGTAGTTTTGGGCACTATTGTTTTAGAGCATTAGAATTCCTCTTTTTCTGTATTCTATAGCCTGACTAAAGACCTTTATTTTCTGAAACCTTCAACAAATGAAGATAAACTCTGATAAGTTTAATAATGAAGTTCTTAAGAGTGATGGAATCAAACTCGGATGCAATTGAATTGCTTTTTTTTTTTTTGAGTGGGCGTGGCAAAACTAAGAACGTGAAATTTCGCTACTACAGAATATGAAACATAAGAAGTGTTGAAAATAACAGTAAATTCAAAGTAAATGATGTCCAAGCAGTAAAATCACATCGCAAAAAAAGACAAGCGGCTGCGACAGAAGTGGATGCAATGAGATTTCAAAATTCAGATTTGATTTTGGGATCGTTCAATTTTCCACTTTTAATAGCTTTTATGTATAATACTGTTAAATCTCTCAAGATTTCTAATGTTCCTTTAGTTACTGTTACTTTCTCTTTGTTCAGGACATTTTTCCATGACTTGAAATAAATTTCCATGACTTTCAATGAAAATTTCAATTTTCCATGACTTTTCCAGGTCTGAAATTTGCTTATTTTTTTTCCATGACTTTCCAGGATTTCCATGACCCGTACGAACCCTGGCAAGTTATATTTTAGGTGGTATTTACAGTGGCACAGCCAAGGGCCCAAGCCCCTTCTGAAATGTTTTTTATTGATGTAGTAATAGTTAATCACGTTGAAATTATGCTTAGTAACATTTTTTCTTTTCATATCATTTCAAAAACAACATTTTTTTCCCTCTTTGACTTTTGAAATTTTTACCAATGTCACCAATCATAGTCTAAGAGCGCACTTTCAGGCTTTCAATTTTGAAAATTTTCTGAAGAAAAAGTTACTTCCTCCTCTTTTGTTTTAATATATGACATATGACTAAAAACTTCCAAGTCAAAAAATTGCTTGAGACTAGAGATGCACCAAATACCGAATATTCATTTAAAATTCAAACAGCATATTTGACCAAATGCCGAATATTTGGTGACAACAATTTTATTACAACACAGTCGAGTCTAGAAAATCCGAGGTAATCGGGGCTTGCACCACCTCCAATTACTGAAAACTCGGATTATCCAAAAAATTAGTTGGACTACATTAAGACATGCACTGTTTACTTCCGTATACTATGAAAAGAAAATATTGTCTCCTTGAAAAATTTATCAGTCTAATGTGTATACCAACTCACAGCAAGGGGTTAAGTAAGTGGACAGCGAAGCTGTTAAGCTCAAAACAGTGGTCCACATCCACTTTTTTGAAATATAAAGCATTAGAAGTCAAAGACAATGAGCCATGCATGCAATTTTTACTTTTTTGTTGAGTAAGTCTTTTTACTCCTTTTTACAAAAAAGGAAGTATTGTATTTGCAAAAAAATTTTCACTCAAAATTCGGCCTTAATTTCCTTTTTGCTCACTCCCGAATTAATGTTGAGTTTTTTTTTCAACCCGATCACACGCCGATATGTGCCTAAGAACGTATAGGCACCAGAAATATCCAATTCGACGTTCCCCGAGTTAAT
The DNA here is from genome assembly GCF_026930045.1 of Uloborus diversus. Taxonomy (NCBI): domain Eukaryota; kingdom Metazoa; phylum Arthropoda; class Arachnida; order Araneae; family Uloboridae; genus Uloborus; species Uloborus diversus. The sequence goes on along the minus strand of NC_072731.1, from coordinate 230,869,965 downwards.
TACACATCATTTCTCGTGATGTCTATATGTACATGCGTATGTGCATATGTATGTAGCATAACTAAGGAGGGTATGTCCTAGAAAGTTGAAATTTGGTACGTAGACTCCTAGTGGGGTCTAGTTTGCACCTCCCCTTTTGGTTGCATTCGGGTGTTTCCAAAGGGGTCTTTTGCCCCTTTTTGGGGAGAAATCATTGTTAATTTCGATGTATACTCAAATAGTGTTATAATTTGAGGGCACTTGGTAATATATCGCCAGTCTTTTGGTCGCCAAGTTGGCGACAAATTTGGCGATTTTTTTTTAAAAATCTGGTTTCAATTTGACCATTGTTGGTGATATTTAGGGAGTAAACTATTGAATCACATTAAAATTGCCGAATATGGAAAAATGACATTAAAATTGGAGTAAAAGGAAGTCATGTGAAGCACACATCAGCTCGTTATTTCTGTAATAACTATCTCCTGACATGTATAAAATGTTGTCTGAGATTTTGTGACATAAGCATTATGTCTTTCCCATAGACTAATAATAAGAGTAGACCGAGCTTTTTCATTCTTGCTGATGAAGAAAATTGGTTCATAGATGTATCACGTGACTAGTGGAAGGACTTGGCGAAGACTTTGGCAGCATGGTTGCTAGATGGCAGCATTATCTATAGTTTGACACTCAGCATGTATTTTAAGACAATGTGTTTTCATTAAAAAAAACTTCCAGGTGCAGAGATTGAACTGTTTTTTTTTTTTCTTTTAGTTATGCATTATTTTGACATTAGTAATAGTTTTCGATCAGTTTTCGGTAACTTTTATTTCATTTGGAGCTGTCAGCGTTGGCGTGAACGAAATGGCGTAAACGTTTTGCGTTAACGCAAAAATGTACTAATCGGTATCTTAAATTGAAACTGTAGGTAAAAATCTTACCGTTTGCTGATTCTTCTTGGTCGCTTGCAACTTTTATTGCTTAGAGAGTTATTGAAATTGACTAAAGAAAATGCACAATACTATCTAAACGAAAAACTCACTATATTAACAAAATATTTACAACTTAGAATAACAAATTTACAAATCGGACTCCATAAAAGATTATTCTTCCGTGTTCTATCAATTCTATTTATTTTATTTTGCGCTGGCGTTGATCGTCTGCTACGATTAATGCCCGCTGTTGCTAGGATATCCACCAGTCACATGGTTTGGTTTATGAGCAGCAAAAGGGTTGCCATAGCTTGGTCTACTCTTATTATTAGTCTATGGTCTTTCCAGCACAAATAGGTAATTCTCTAGTTTTTATTGTGTTAAGTAAACCAAAGTGATAAATATAAATATATGAAATTACCATGATGATCCAGATAAACTTGCAATGTATGTTATGCAATCAATTAATTTTGTTTCATAAAGGGCTTTCATGACACCATGAAATCCTACCAATGCTCGAAAACCACCTCCAGAGGCAACAATTCCAACAGTAGGGACCTGAAAAGTTAACACACATTAAAGTATAATGGTTCTAACTTACATCTTAAAAACTGTTTACATATTTTTATAACACAATGTGATTAAATACAATACATAAATAAACAAAAAAATGCAAAAATAGAAATTTTGAATGTGTTACAAACTAGACATGGGCAATGTCATTCTTTACAATGAGCCACTCATCAGAAGGACCATACTTTTTTTTTTTCAACTCGCACATTGAACTTGTTCATTTGAACGATTTTGTTCATATAAAAAAAGTTGAAGGTGATCTCTCTCGTTACATTTGAAAATGTTTCATTGCATCAGTAAAGTTTTTTTTCAGGAAAAGCAACTGAAACTACTTAAATGTAAAAAAACATGTCAAGAAAAACTTCATCAAAAAATATTTTATTTAGATACATAAAACATCAATACAATGTTTCAAATTCCAAACCATTCACCATTCAAAAAAATAACCATTCATTTTTTTTGGAGATTGTAATGCACCGTTCATAGCAAGGAGTCGGTTCTTTATACCCACTCATTCATGAACAATTTATCTCTATTACAAGCAATAAATTTCGAATGAAAAGCCTAATCAGACAAAATTAAGGAAAAAATATATAATAAAAACATGGTTTTAAAAGGAAACTAGTCCTTCAACGCACAGCCTGATTTATCTAATGTCATCAAGTAAAAGGTATTAAAAACTTACAAGTTTCATTTGAAAGCAGAAAATTATACTTTTCACCTGAGGAATGTAAATCTGTACCTATATGTGGAGATAAAATTATTTGCTGTAAGTCAACTAAGAAAATACTCACATACCTCATTATCTTCTTCAGGATAGTTATTAGCAAACATATCTTTAAGAGCATTCATAACAATTTTCTGACGATGTTTTCTGAATTCTTTTTCTCTCTCAGAGAGACATAATCCATAACGCAGATCAGGATTATTACTAAAAATAAAAGAGCTCAAATCATACAAGAGCACAAAATTAACTTGACTACACTCAGTAGCGTAACTATGGGGTCTAGCACCCCTGGCGAACTAAAGAAATTGCGCCCCCCCCCCCCCCCATTCCAGGATCGCCCACATGGAAACTCATTGTGACCTCCAAAAAAATTTTTTTTATTATTTTTTTAACATTTTGATTAATTTATTCGACAAATTGGAGGCAGCATTGTAATTTTTTTTTCTTATTTTCTTTTGTAGAATTGTTTTCAATGATGCCCAACGTTCCTTCTCAGTAGACAAGGGCGCTCATATGGGGGGCAAGGGGGACTCAAGCCTCCCCCTTGAAATTAGAACTTCCTTGCTTTTAGTACTTTTTCTTTGCAAAACATTTCTTCTCCAGCAATTAATGAATAAGTTATTAAAAATGTCAAATTTTAATAACTCTAATTTGTACTGAAATCGGTTTCTATGATGAAAATATCCTGCTAAACCCATGGGGAAAATATCTGAGCCCCCCATTAAAATTTTGCATATGGGCGCACTTGTCAGTAGATGTTATGTATGTATGTATATATATATATATATATATATATATATATATATATATATATATATATATATATATATATATATATATATATATATATACCCTGTCTGGCTCTTTTTCTAGAGAGTTTTATTCTTTACAATTTTTAAAGCATTTTTCAAATTCTATGATCAAAAAAAAAAAAGAAAAAAACTCTTAAAAATTTTTTTTGTTTAATCAGTCAAAATGCTGCCCCCTGGCTGCTGCACTCCTGGTGAGAGCCACTCCAGCCAACCCCTAGTTACACTACTACTTGCACAACTACATTGAGAAAAAAAAAGAGGATTAAATATTTATTACATAAAATAAAGTCATAATACAAAGCATTAAGTGTCACATACTCAAATATACTAAAACTAAATGACAGTTCATTTTGAAAATATCAGTACTTACTTAACAGTCAATAACAGCTTCAAATTAAGTTCAGTTACCTATAAAATTTACTGGATTATTAAAGAAAAAGAGGAAACTTAATTGAAAAATAGAAGAATGTATTACATTTTACATGATACCTTTCCAAATTTTAGAGTAATTAGACATTCTTCATCAAGTACTAAGCTTTCAAGATTGATTTTTTCACAGCCTAGTACTCCGTCAACAGTATAATTTGCATCCATCAGAGTAATTTCTAAAAATATAAATATTACAAATACATTGCATTATTTCTTATTTCATAGAAATGTCACCAAATAAATCAAATGACAAACATAATTTTAAAGTAGTAAGATAAAATAGTAGAATAGCTAAAGATATTAATAAATTTGAAACATGAAGCATAAAATGTTTGTGCAAAATTATTCTACTTTTTTTCATTAAAATAGTAAAATACTATAATCAAGTTAAATAAAAGGTAGAAGATAAGTCTTGAGGTGGTTTTAAACTGAATTAAGAATAAATTAGTCAATTACGATTATAAACATTTTACAGATTTTTGATCAATGACAGAAACAAAAATTTAGTATAAATTATAAGAATTAACCTTTGTTAAGGTTAAGTGAAACTTAACTTTCATGTCATTTTTCTCAAGTGCAGATACAAGGGAGGGGACATGGGGGCAATCGCCCTTTCTGGAGACAAAACAACAGTTTTAGAAAATCTTTGTTGATATGATTAAAGTGAAAAACCAACGTAAATAAAGCGCAAATTCTGAAGAAACAGCAGATAGCTATACTCATGTTTGTGAAAATTGCAACACCAAGAAGAAATTATGCAAATGAACTGAAATTTGCGGGAAATGTATAGCAGGATAAGATATGCAAATGATTAAAATTACATAGACATCGCACATGCGTGGACTGAGTTACGCCCCCTGAATTGCGGCGTAGATTCTGTATATAAAGGGCCGTTCGGAATCATTGTTTGATTATCTGCCGATCGTAGATGTTTCTCTAGTACTCAATATGCCTCGTCCAAAACGCAGAGCGCCATACGAACGTGTAACGGAGTATCAATGAGTCCCTACTCAAAATCCTAATCAATAATTGCTCCTATAAGCATTTTGTTACTAACTCTATTCTGAATTCTGTTGCTGTTACCGTTATGCACATATATATGCTTTAATAGTAGTTGATTTTAAGGTTCTACAGAAACAGCAGAAATCAAGGAAATAATTAAAATCTTACCAAGCTCATACACTTTTTCAGGATCAAGGATGAACGAAAAATTCTCATTCCATGTAGGACTACTAACATTGTTAAAATGTGCAGTTCTTTTTCTGCCATTGGAGCTCCCGGGTATTCTTAGGATTATATAGGGGTCAGGCTTATCAACTAAGATACATAAAAAGTAAAGTCATATGAGTACTGGACAGACAACATAAAAATTAAAATTGCTTTTGCTTTCACTCATCTTTCAAATAACTAAAAATTCTACATTAAGGGAAGATGTGTGAAGGAAAACTTCTTTTTAACATATTGCTCAGAGGAAAATCTTTTTTTTTTCTTTCAGGAAAAAAGTTTTCGATTTTTTTCTGCTTCTGTGCAATTTTTTTTTCAGACATGCGTTTCAGGGTGGGTGGGGGTGGGGGGTTGTCCCCAAACCCCCTCCTTTTCCAAAGTTACGCCACTGAATACAGTCCATTTAACGTGGGTTATAAATGTACACATATTTGTTTTAAGGTGTGTAAAAATTGTTTCTCATGTAACAAACTGAAAAAAAAAAAAAGCTATTTGTTCTCAAACAATCAAATTTCAATTAATTTAATAATTAAAAAAGCCTCTGCAAATAACTGTCAAAATGGTTGATTGAGAAAGTATACAAAAATGAATTCTATTCCAAATGAATGGTTCAATGATGATTTGGCCAATTTGGATAAATTTTGGTACTTTTGAATGAGGAAAGTTATTGTATTTATGAAACAGAAAGGATACTTTTTAACAGCAAATATTGAATGTACTATCCTGATTAAGAAGAAAAAAATATAGGGCACAAAGCCTGTTGTTAGTCATAATTTTTGCATTTGTATACATACATATTTTTAAATAATTAACACTTCATACTTTCTAAGAAAAAGGAGGGGGAAAAATCGAGTTTTCGAGTTATCAAGGTTTTGAAAAAATTACACTAGAAAGTCTCACAATTACGTAAACATAAGAAATAAGTAATTTATTTATGCACCATGCAACCACTTTGCATAACAATTAACAAGTTATTTTGAAAAGAACAACAATTTGATTTTCTTTTTGTAGCTTCAAACTTCAAAGTCCTAGTTTTATGTTCAAGCATATTTAATTTCAGCTTTTCAGCCACCATTTTGAAGGAGTTAAAACTAAAAATGCGGAATTACGAGGATGTTTTCCCATTTTTGCTTGAAAACTGGTCAGCTAAGAAAACTTACACACTGTCCTCAAAGTGGCCACATATCCTGAGGAAAAGCACAAAAAATCTAATCCATGTAGAAAAAAAAAGGACCATAGCACTCCACACTCCCCCTCCCTATACCCCCCATTATATTGTCCCTAATCCTCCATTCTTATACATTTCAGGAAAAGGGCCAGTGAAAAACTACAAGCATATGTCTATCAAACTAGTTCTACTATAAAAATCACCAAGGATAAATGACAATTAATGCTTATTTGAGTGCAAAAATTTCGATACATCAAGGGTGTTGAAAAATAAATTTCGAGATAACTATGGAACATACATAAGAATTTTATGTAAAATGCTGGGGATTTTTTTTTTTTTTTTTGAGTTATCAAGGGCTTTGAGATAAGGTTTGAAATATCAAGGTTTGGCCGCATTAAAAAACTACTTATTTGTTAAAACCAATTTTTTCCATTTTCTCTAATTTTTACAGAAAAAAGTTAATATTTTTTTTGCTCCCTCAAAATTTCTGGAAATTTTACATCACACTGCACACATACTAAAATCAAACTAGAACATTTCTTCATAAATTTATACGGACTCTACATGCGCATCATTTCTCCACTCAGGAATTTTTACAGTAACTTGACAAAAAATAATTTCTAAACTTGTTCTGCATAAAAACAAAAAACTGTTAACTTTTGGAAATTTATTTCAAGCAGCAATTACCATAAGAAACCTATTACACAAGTAATAATATATTCTAAAACTACACATATATCTTACCGAAATCACGAATCCACCCTTTTGTAATTTTATGAGCATCAAGAACAGTTACATTTAATACATGACAAGGGTCAGGGCTCACCTGGAAAATATAGAAGTTTTCATGAATAACTGATTGCATTGATAGAGTTAAGCAGAGGTTGATTTCTTTGATACAATTCGATTTTAAGAAAAAACAATTATTAATATACACAAAAAAGAAAAAAAAATCCCTCAAGTTACTAACATATATGAAGACCACAAGTTTATTTGAAGAGTTAAATAACAAATAAGATTAAAACTAACAAATTGAGGCCAACAAAAAATAATTTTACTTCAATTCTCAAAATTTACTCACAGAAATGAAATAAATCATTCTCTCTTTATCACAATATTTTACTAACAGCAGAAACAATTAATAGTTTAAAAAATCTTGTCAGTCTACTATATCCCCTTCATATTGATTTGGGTATCTTAATAAATCAGGAGTTCAAGTTCAGTCATCAGTGCAGCACTGCAAGTAACAAAGCCAATAGGATGGGTTTATCAATAGATCTATTTCAAACAAATCTAAGAAGGTTCTGCTGCCTTTGTATAGGAGTTAAAAAGACCTCATTTGAAGTATGCTGTTCAGTTTTGATTGCCTTATCTGAAGAGAGATGTTTCTGTATTGGAAAGGGGTTCAACTAGACTAGTAAGGAAACTTTAAGGTTTAGATTATGATACTATTATTAGGTTTAGTATGTATAGCCTGGACCAAAGGAGAGCCAGAGGGGACATGATTCAGTTGTTTAAATTTATTAAAATGAAAGATGTTAATGGGTTAAATTTTTGCACAGAAAGCAACACGAGGGGTCATTGTTTTAAGCTATTCAAATCTCAGGCTAACCTGGAAATGAGGAAAAACCACTACTTTAGTAGGGTTGTGGACACTTGGAACAGCTTACCGAAAGAGGTGGTAGTGAGCACAGAGGTGGATAGCTTTAGGGGGGGGGGCATTGATCTTCATTAGGAACTAATAAATTGACTAGGACCAGCCTAGCTGGGCACAGAGCCTGTTACTGGTCATCACATTTGTATTTGTATTCAAAGCAACAAAAGTTTAAAAAGCGATTTTACGTTGCATTAAAATAAGATTTAATAGAAAATGAAAAAAATAACAAGCAAAAAATATCATAACTTACTGCAAAAATCATATCCAAAAAGCATCTGAAATTTAAAAAGTAACATTAATCAAGCATAATAAATAAAAGAAATTTAAATGCTGCATTGGATTATATTAACAATAAATAACAAAAGAAAAGTGACTTTAAGACACGGCATCATCAATGAATTTTTATAAATGCAGAGTAGTTGTATTTAATTTTATCAACGATTTGAATAAGAGATAAAGGTAATTTATATCAAAATTTAACCAGTAAAACATTCGACTTAAACAAATAGCAACTGTTGTAACCCAAGATCATAATGATCTTGTAGAGTAATTTGCCTCTTTTGTATATAAAATGAAGCAGAAAATATAAAAAACACTCAGGTGAAAAAAAAAGGAAGGGGGGGGGGGAGGTACGGAGATAATCAACTATTTCTTTTAAAAATGCTTTTTATTTAAAGGGTCATTTCACGGTATTTTTAACATTTATGTAGAGTCCGTAGCGTGACCTTTTTTCGCCATAACTTTTAAATTTAATGTTTGATTTGCAAATTATTTTAATATGAGTTAGTGTCATGTTGGAAGGAAAAACTCAAAATACAATAATATGCTAATCAAACAGTAAATTAAAAAGTTATGGCAAAAAAAGGTCACGTTATGGACTCTACATAAATGTCAAAAATACCGTGAAATGACCCTAAAACCAAATATAGTAATCTTTCACTTATATAACTGCGTTCCCATAGTGGACCAGGAGCTACCAGTTAGTTGATCACATGACAGCTAATGACATTAGCGCTTACTATGTCCAATGTAAGGCCCCTATATTTATATAGCAGTTCTATCCAGTGCTTTAGCATGCGCTGAGGTCATTGGCTGACATGTGATCAACTGACCGGTAGCTATCGGTCAATTGATTATGCTAGCATTTTAAAACGTCCCATGGAGCATATTTCTCATAACGCAGTACCTTAGTTCCATAAGGGAGCAAATTGTATTATCTTTTAACCATGCATAACTTGTAAATGTGATAATTGGTTAATGAGATTTTAAATTGCATCCTGAGAACCTGTGTCATAATTTTGGGCTACGTTTACTTGTTGTATAATTTCAGTGTCCCCGATATTACTTTTTAGCTCATGAAAAAAAATTGACTGAGGCATTTTCACAAAGCAGAGTAGTTACGGAAATGTGCAACGGATTATTTACTTCCTTTAAAGCTATTTTACTCCTTTGAAATGTTTCAAGAATTAAATAAAAATAACTCACTTAATAACCAAAAAACTACTGATATACAATTTATTCAAATCTGTCATGTTAAAAGATTTTCAGATATTTTTTAAACTACAATGCCAATTTGTTAAGAAATAAAATGGTCATTTAGTAAGTTTTTAAAAGCTATTTTAAATGCCTATTAACCTGTCCCAATGATTTGTCAAACATGTCACAAGCATTTGTCACACACGTGACATCAAATTGTCCCAGAGAACAAATATTTGATCAAATTTAAACATTGTACTCTTATTCAGACTTGAAAACATTAGAAGTTTGGAAAGTTTCATGTTTTTTGCTATGGTAACTTAAGCATCTTTTTTGTGATGGGTGTGATAGCGAGATCGTAACTTTTTTTTATACTAAAAATCCTGTTAAATATTTTGCAATGAAAAATTAAGTGTTCCAAGGATAGACAAATGTTACAAATAGTATACAGACACATGCAATAAAAATGCTCCCGTTTTAAATAGTAAACTTGGGCAAATGAAAATACTATGTTTTTCCCAAATATAAGTTTGTTAGGTATATTATTTTAACTTTAGGCTCAAAAAAATAACAAAAAGGTAACTTTTATGAAAATTTTCTTTACAATTTTATAAACCTCATGTTATTAGCCTTAATTTGATGTATTACTCATAGCAATAAAATATTTTTTTAAATTTGAACCCTCATGTCCACTTTTTTGTGGAATTGCTCTATTGTCTATACTTAGATCTAGTAATGCCTCCTTTTAAACCAGAAACTGAAAAAAACATCCTCTCTCTCTCTCTAGTTGAAATATTTGAAGTAATTTAAGGACTGCCAAATTATTACATAGCCCTACTTTTTTGACAGTGTGATCTCGGTCTGATCAACTGTTATAATTTTGTCTCCGTTCTTATACACAACCAATTTCTTTCATATTATTTATTCATGCCTTTCAATTTTCGAATTTTACCACTAAATACCAGATTTCAGACAATTTCAAGTGTGACTCAGAAAATTTCATTCGCTGTTAACACACCGAGACAGTAGAAAATAATAATATAGTTTTTAAAAAGTGCCTTTGTTTACTTCAATGACCTTCGGTGATGTCAAGGGGGGGGGACACAATTTTATGACCTCAGCCGCCCCCAGAACAAATCCTGGATTCGCCACGGGCACACCTTAAAAATATGCAAAATAGCTCAACCCTTACAGTATATAAATAACACATTTGCCAAATATTATTTTGGGTAGAAACGTGCATTGATATTATATTTAGGGAAAATTAAAATCAAATTTTAGAAAACTGATGCCAAAGATCTATAAGCTTAGCGTATCAAACCTAGACCTATAATGACCTAGCTTATCAAAATTTTTATTCACACTCTTAGTTTGCAATGATGTAGTATCTTAAAATTAACTTGATCGAAAAAAAAACTTAATTGTGAATTTTATTAAACATGTTATGAATAAAAATATTACATTAGTTCAAAAAAAAAAAAAAAAAAAGAATAAAAAACAATAAACTATTTGTTACAAAAAAGTAAAAAAAAAAAAAAACTGATGTAGTTATCCATCTGAACATAAATTGAAAAAACTTCCTCAAAACTTTATCTTGTAGAAAGCATGGCTGCATTGATCATAGTGCAAACAGGAAGTACAAAAGTTAAGCAGAAGAACAAAGCAGGAAATGCTTCCTTTTCCCGTTTATCTGTTCTAGTAAATCACAATAAAGTGGAACATCATTATTCATGAAAAATAAGCAAAACATAAGCAATGCAATAATGTAAAATTATGAGAATGAAATCAGTTGGAAATATACTATATAAAATAAATTACATTAAGGTAAGACATACTAAAGTGAAAATTTCTTTCCCAATAACAGGAAAATAAATTACATAAGTAATATAGAAAAAGAAAAAGCAGAACCTGAAACATTTGTGGTGGTGAGCGAGGTATTGTTTTAATATTTTTCAATTCAAGCTCTAGCCTGCAGAGAGAAAAAAAAAAGCATCAGAAGAACAGTTTGAAATATTTTGAAAGCATTTGCAAAATTTATAACCAATTCAATCAACAGTGCAGCATTGCTAGCAACAAAGCCAATAAGATGCTTGGGTTTATCAATAGATCTATTTCAAATAAATCTAAAGAAGTTCTTCTGCCCTTATGGGTCATTCCATGTCAAGTGATCCAAAGTTTTTTCCCTCACCTTTTTGTATTTCTTTGAAATTTGGCTCATCAATTGTACCCTTTGAGGTAATCAAAAGTCCAAATTTTTAGATTTTTATCTCTATTATTTTTTTATTTATGACACTTTGATTTTTCGAAAAACCCTCTTTTTTTCATGGATGTTTGAACATAAAATGGACGATAACTCAGCACCAAATATAGATAGAAAGATTTGGTAAAAAGCATTTTAAAGTACATTAGTTGCTGTTTAATTGGATATGCAACATGACTAATTTCAAAAAAAAATTTAATTTTTAAAAAATGAAATTTAAATTTTAAATTTAAAATTTTCAGAAAAGGATAATGAATTTTTTTGAAAAAATTCTCAAAAATTTGTGTGTATTTTATCTTCATTTGTGCAAAGTTTCAAGTTGGGATCTCAATGGGATCATATTTTTATGAATTTTTAAATAAAATTTAACCTTTGAAATAGTGACATTTTTCAGATTCTAACTAGTTAAATATAGGGTTCTCTTACTAAGGATGGTCTAGTAAGTAGTAATTGATCATGATTATGCTTGAAATGAGCTGACATGAATTTGTAGATTGGTACCCCCCCTGCCACACAACCATTTTTTATCTTTTTTTTTTCAAAACTGTATTTAAAAAAAAAAAAGCTGGCACGTAAGAGTTATAATTATAATAAACTGGGATGCACGCTGCTAAACATCAGCAGTGACTAAAGCTTATAAATGGGGGGGGGGTCATAAGAACTAAAAGTCAGAAAAACTTTAACAGACATATAGAACCACTCATTTGCAGCTTTTTTTTTCTTTCGAAAAGTGGGACGATAGGGGGAGGGGGAAAGGGAGGGGGAAGAGCAATCTGGAATGAAGCTTAACAACATGGAAGGTTATGCTCAAACTAGCAAAATTTGTTTGATCTATAACTACTTTTAATATATGCATAAATAGATCTCGCTGCATTGCTCTCCTTTACAACTGAAACTAAAAAGAAAACTAGCATTAAAGAAAAGAAGACCGCCACACTCCAAATGTTGTAGAAAGACATTTTTATCTGGAGATACATATGATCTGATACTTAGATTGATTTTTAGTTAAGTGTGAAAAGAATGAAACAAAATGGGGGGAAACACTCCTATTTTGCTATGATCTTGGGGCAAACTATTTCTTTCCTCCCTCCAAAATTGAAAGTTGGCGCAGGGGTAGGGGATGAAATGAATCATAACTTTCCTTATCAGATAGTGAATTAATCAAGTAAATTTTGTGAAGTTCGGATTGAAAAAGAAACACTTGGTCCAAAAAAAAAGCGTCAGGTGAGGCGTGATACTATTATAGTGTTAATCGTATGTACGTGTGGGTGGGGGGGGGATGTACTTCGTCATGCTTTAAAGAAGAACATTTACCAGCTTTTTATATGCTTTCTATTCATTTCGTTTTATTTTATTAATTAATTTATTTTTTTGCGTTTTGAAAATAGTTTTGAAAAAAAAAAAAAAGTAGTGGTGCTGGGGGGGGGGGGCTGTTTCTTGCTTTAAAGAAGATTATTTACCAACTTTTAATAAGTTCACTATTTATTTTGTTTTATTTATTTATTTAATTTTAATTTTCGAAATGTTTTGAAAAAAAAAATTAAAAGTGGTGGGGGGGGGGGGGCTTACTAATCGACAAATTCATGTCAGCTCATTTCAAGCATAATCATGATCAATTACTACTTACTAGACCATCCCCAGTAAGAAAACCCCATATTTAACTAGTTAGAATCTGAAAAATGTCATTATTTCAAAAGTCAAATTTTATTTAAAAATTCATAAAAATATGATCCCATTGAGATCTCAACTAGAAACTTTGCACAAATGAAGATAAAATACACACAAATTTTTGAGAATTTTTTCAAAAAAATTCATTATACCTTTTCTGAAAATTTTAAATTTAAATTTCATTTTTTAAAAATTAAAAATTTTCTGAAATTAGTCATGTTGCATATCCAATTAAACAGCAACTAATGTACTTTAAAATGCTTTTTACCAAATCTTTCTATCTATATTTGGGGGTGAGTTATCGTCCATTTTATGTTCAAACATCCATGAAAAAAAGAGGGTTTTTCGAAAAATCAAAGTGTCATAAATAAAAAAATAATAGAGATAAAAATCTAAAAATTTGGACTTTTGATTATCTCAAAGGGTACAATCGATGAGCCAAATTTCAAAGAAATACAAAAGGGTGAGGGAAAAAATTTCCCAAATTTTGGATCACTTGACATGGAATGACTCTTATATAGAAGTTTGGTGAGACCCCATTTGGAGTATGCTGTTCAGTTTTGGTCTCCTTATCTTAAGAAAGACATTAATGTATTGGAAAGGGTTCAAAGGCGGGCTACAAGGCTAATAAGTGGACTTTCCCACTTAGATTATGATTCCAGGCTTAGAAGGCTAAAAATGTACAGTCTTGAGCAAAGAAGAGACCGAGGGGACATGATTCAGCTGTTTAAATTTATTAAAACGAAAGATGTTACGGGGCTAAAGTTTAGCACTGAAAACAGGACAAGGGGTCATTGTTTTAAGCTATTTAAATCTCAGGCTAACATGGATATTAGGAAAAATTATTATTTTAGCAGGGTAGTGGAACCTTGGAACAGCTTACCGGAAGAAGTGGTAATGAGCAAAGGAGTCGACAGTTTTAAGAGGGCCATTGATCTTCACTGGGAATTGTAAATTGACTAGGACCAGTCTAGCTGGGCCCAGAGCCTGTTGCTGGTCGTCACTTTTGTATTTGTATTCGTAAACAACCATGAATAAATTTAATTCCCAAACAGGCCAGTGTTTCCATCCACAGACATACCCCAAAACTTTTTCTAAAGATTTTAAAATAAATAAATTAATTAATAAACATGTTTTCGAAAATCATATTTGACCCCCAAAGCAGAATACTACTAAATTTGTGATGTACGCCGCAGGACAGATCCCTGAGGTGCAGAACAAAAGCAGACAAATTTTTTTGCAGAAATTCTAGACAAATCTGTAGAATTTCTGAATAAACTGCAGATTTTCTTCAAATATCTTCCAACTAAAGATATAACTCTGTAGAAATCTTCAAATTAGAAGAAAACCTGAAATTCTAACAAATTACAGAAGAAAGCTCGAGCAAAATGTCAGAATTTCATGGGTCATTTTCAGAAACTTTAAATTTACTTCTGAAAAGAAATCTGCAAAATGTGTGCAACATTAAGATACTTGCCGAAATTCCACAGGTTTTTGCAGAAAATCATTTTTGACTGCCTGCACCAGTTTTATACACTTAATCGACATACAGGATTAGATTTTTGCAGCTTTTTCCAAAGTTTTAGCTTTTATGTTTGTTTTTAAAGTTTTCCTCCTTCTTTTACTTTTTCAGACCTCAGAGCGACCCTATACTCCTTATAAATTTGAAAAAATTCTGATTTTTTCTTGCATTTTTGGTTTCTTTTTCTTTATTTTTTCCAAATTCAACTTCATCCACCACAATTTGCCATAAACTCATGTTTTGAAAACATGCCAACATTGAAACATGTGTCATGATGAAAATTGCGTGTCTTGCATGAGATTTCAATCCCTTTGCATCTTGCATCCTTAATACATTTCAATTATTTTAAAAGTTTTGAGGTATTTTATTATATGCTACTATAAACAACACTCATTTAATATATTATTTTAGTAATTCATTTATTTAATAACATTATTTTAATTGCTCATTCATACTATGTAAAATTAATTTGAAAATAAAAAAAAACCTAGTTTGACACCCAGACTAGGATTTTAATAAAACTTCATATGTTTGCTTTTTCTATGCATTTGGAGAATTTTGCACGGTTTAGGTTTAATAGCCTGTTCAAGTTTTGGGGACTTTACAGTTTTCATGATCAACTATTTTATGACTTTTCTACATGTACAATGCTAGCATTACTTGCAGAACAATTTTGGGCAAATGATTTTACATTGCAGAACATCAAAGTATTCTGCATTAGGGATATTTGGTAACTAGATACGTACAAGGTGAGAATACATTTTATCCTTCCTATTTCAATGATTTATTTCCAAAATCTTATGATTTTAAAAATTTTGCTGTGGTTATATTCATTTTTGACAACAATTTTTTCTTGTATTTTCATCCGGTTTTAAAAATGTTTCTGAGAAACAAGTTAATTATGTGTTCACGTGATAGAACTGAAAATCAATGCTGAATTTTTAACTAGGCAATGGATCTCTCTAAAGCAGAAAATTTCATGTTTAATGCAACTTTTTACTATTTTGAAAAAAAAAAAAAAAAAATACATCAGTAAATTTTTACTGTCCATAAGGATATCTCTTTGTTATTAAGGTTTTGACTAGGGTTTTCAAAAATAAGGTAGGTTTGATACTTAGTTTAGAAAGAAGATAGATTGCAGATTTTAGATAGGCGGCATAGTTTTAAATTTTGCCCTTCCAAGCCAAGAGCATAAAAGAACAATCAAAAGAGAAAGTAAGCTTTTGAGCTAAAAGTTGAGAAAATAAAAGCCGGTTGAAATAAAGTAAAGCAACTAGTTAAACTTTTCAAATTTTGGTATATCACATTTAATGTTGTCAGTTATTTTAATCATTTTCAACTGTCCATAGTTGTTAAATATTTAAAGAACATTAAACAATCTCTCCCCCTCTTCTACACTCACAAGCAAGTTTTAAAAAAAATGCGGCATCATCAAAATATTGGGAAATGTGCTTAACAATCCAATGTGAGTGATTTTTCCTCAAGTAATTCTGCAACAGCTTTATGCATAGCTCAAAGTTTTGTTTGTGGGCAGATGGGCAGGATATCAGTTCTTTAACTGTTATCAAGTTTGTAAGCAAATAGTGGTAGCGTAAATTTTAAAGATTATTTTATAATAGAGTTATGTTAATTACAATAGTTCTGTTTAGGAGGAGGGATTTCATAAAAAGGTATAACACATTATAATTATTTCTTTTATGGATTGTAACACCCAGGGCCCAGTTAAGATATCAGAGGAGCCCCAAGCCAAACACTTCTTGGAGGCTCCTCTGTAGTCAAACATTACAATTTCAGCTACTGGCTAAAACAGCTTTAACCATATTGAGGCTCCTAAGAAGTAGGGGCTCAAGGCCAAGACCTAGTCAGGGTTGTAGTTTTGGCTAGACAAAACTCGTTTTGGCCATACCACTGGCAAAAAACAGTTAAAACCGGCCAAAAGTGGATTCAACCACCATGGAGCTGACCAAAACTGTGTTGTATAAAATCGCACTAATATGTGTACAACACATATAGTTTGCATGCATGATAGTGCACATTTTATTGCATGATTAAAAGAAATAGAATGTGTATTTATCATAAATGGAATAATTTTTAAAACTAATTTATTAATTAAATGCAACTTTTCTTTGCATTAAAAATTATTCACAACGAAGACAAAGGACTCATTTATTAGGAATAACTAAACAGCTTGCAATATAAACTAATAGATAATTTTCACAAAACTTACAACATGTTTTCAATGTATTGAAAAATTAGTTTTTACATGTATCAAAAAATTAGTTTTCAGTTTACTTTGATTAATTGAGGCAGTGCGAAGCAAAGAGATGTAAGTGCCAAAACTAAACATTTGAAGATAACCAGTACACATAGTAGGTGAACCTCTCCTATGTCTTGGGGCAAGAGATAGTACTAGTGGCCCTGGTAGGTGCTGCTATGCAGCATGATTTAAAAAAAAAATCAATGAAAGCCTACCTAGAACTTTATTTTTATAGTAGTTTTACTCGAAACCTGAAAATGTCCACTTACGTGCCTTTGCTTCTCACTGCCTCAATTTTGAAATTCCTTTTGTGCCGGAAAAAAACCATGAAACAAGTAGGTATATATTGTACTAGTTACACTGTTTGAAACGTATTTTTAAAAAAATACCACAAAATTCTCCTATGAGATGACTAACCTTTTGGAACATGCCATCATTTATTACTTGCATAAGGTGTAAAATGAACTGTTTATTTAAATAATGAATAGTGACTGATCATGAGCCGAAACTCTATACTCTAAAAACCCTGGCCCAAGTTGGTCGATTCAGTAATCAGGCCCCATTAATACCAACTGTCAACACCGGTTCAATGTGAATAAATGTGTTTTTACATACATAAAATCTGCTATTCAGTAGAATACTAGTGGAACCGCTGTAAAATACAGATGAAAAATGCAACATTACACAAATAAATTAAGTAGGCATAAAAATATTTCTGCAATTCGCATTTGTTCCAAGAAAAACAGAAAATATCTTGCAATATTTTTATAAGAAAAGTTTTAGAAATTATCTTACATTTGGTCATCTAAAGAAATGGACGACATAGTTTACAAATATAAAAGCTTGGCTAGATTTTCTTTATGAAATTTCAAGTCTTTGCTGCTCCACAACTTCGGCTTTGACTACTTTGGTAACCGTTGTTTACCAAATGAAAACAGTTACCGTCTGTGGTTCTTTAATTGGGGTTGCGCTTGCGCAGTGACGACATGCAGCAGACGATACTTGCACTTTTTTTTAAAATTATTATTATTTTTATTTGATATCATTATTGAGTTCTCAGCGCTATGCTAAATATTAAAAGTGTATTATCATATGTCAAATATTCAAGTAATTCACTTGAAAAAGGGATTTGACACCGAAACTTTTCACCAACACCAATCAAAAAAAAAAAAACATTAACTGAAACTGTACCTGAAAGTATTTGTTTTGATTTTGTGGTAAAAATTTTTGTTGTCAAAAAGTCATCTGTTGGGTAGAAAAATATGATCATTATCTATTTCAATTCTTTTAAATCATGTGTTGTTTGGATTTCAAATAAATGAATGAACAGTTAGTTTTTCTTCTGTGATTTCAAAGTACGTAAGAGATGACGTATAAAAACATATGAATGTTTCGAAGATTTCAAATAGCAAAGTGTTTAATCTATTATATAATTTTTGAAGTCAACTATTTCATGCTCTTTGCATTTTTATTTTCCAATCATGCGGTTTTTTGGCAAGATTTCGATAATTGGGAATCTGGCGCTCTTTCTCCGTTGGCGTCAATCTTTGGCTCCAGCGCCAGCGCGAGAGGTATTTTTCTTTGCAAATCTAAACAAAGAGACCAGAAACATCTATACACATAGGGTTACTATAAATCAGCAGGGTTACCAAAATAAAATTATTTGAGCCAAAAATGAGACGACCGTGCCAGATTCCCAATTATCGAAATATCCCCCGGTTTTTTGTCAAACTTGATTTATGTACCTTCAGAAAAGTAATAAATAAATATAATATCAGGGGGGATTATTATTACTACTTATAGAAAATAAGGGGAATTATTATTGCTACTTATTCTGTCGGGTATGGCTGGATTTGTGTGCCAACAAGAAGAGGATTTTTTTTTTTAAAACGTACACTTATTAAGCTTTAAGAGTAATGAGTCAGAAGAATTTCTGCAAATGAAAACATGAGCAACCATTAGTATCTATTTTATAGTCATCCTTCCGCAATCACCATACTTTCTATTAATTACAATCCTCCTCCTCCTCC
This sequence comes from Uloborus diversus, assembly GCF_026930045.1. Taxonomy (NCBI): domain Eukaryota; kingdom Metazoa; phylum Arthropoda; class Arachnida; order Araneae; family Uloboridae; genus Uloborus; species Uloborus diversus. The sequence goes on along the minus strand of NC_072731.1, from coordinate 230,851,254 downwards.
TTATGCACCGCTTTAATATTACTGCTTATTCTGTCCTGCATTTAAAAGGCTTCATGCTCGTAGTCTCAAGAACAAGAAAATATATAATTCAAATGTTTTTAGAACTGTAGGTTATTTAGGCACTTCCTTTCGAATTTTTCCAGCAGATAGATCCTAAAAGTGAAAACTCATTTTTTTTTTTTTTTTTGAGAAATAACAAAAACCATGTCCATTTATGTGTAAAAACATTAATTATTCAAAGCTATGGGGGGGGGGGAGGGGGTGCATGGGCGCCCATATAGAGGGCAAGTGGGAGCTGCCCCCTCCACTAAAAATGAGAACTTCCTTACTTTTAGTACTTTTTTCTTTGCAAAAATTTATAAAAATTTCTTTTCCAGCCGTTAATGAATAAGTTATTAAAAATGTCAAATTTTAATGTCTCTAATCTGTACTGAAATCGGTTTCCATGGGGAAAATATTCTGTTAAACCATGGGAAAAATTTTTGAGCCCCACCTCTCCCTTAAAATTTTGCATATGGGTGCCCTTGGCGTGGAGGGGGGGGGGGAGGTTCTGTGTTGATACTGTTTTCATTTACTAAAAACAGTGAGCTCGGCTCTAGTAACTTTGTGCCTGATATATTTCTGCTTTGGGAGCTCATTAAAAGGGCAAATTTATTGGTGTTTAGTTGGGTTACTGTCACAATACCGCTGTGAAGGCAGCACTGTATTGTAATGGCAAAAGCATTTTCTTTTTCCACAAACTCCCCACAAAAAGATCTTTATTTAACAAAAGTTTGTTATCACACATCATACCCTCTCCTTACACGATAAAGGAGTTTAAACTTGGATAGGTGTCCTTAGTTACGTTCGGGGGGGGGGGGGGGGGCAGTAATGGGTATATTCTCAATGCACTTTATAGGGGAAAACATAATACTTATATTCACAATTGCTTTGTTTCTGATATTGGGGAAGGGGACAATTGCCCCCACACTGATTGTCCCGATCACATGCCACCTTCCATAGTGAGCTGAATACGCCTTTGAATGTTTGAATGTTATTATACTGTTACTACTTAGGTTATTATACTGTTTTTAGAATTGCATATTCATGATTTTTTGGAGTTAATTTGTAATTCTAAACCATCTTTTATATATTTTTTTCTTTCAAACTTCAACTTTTTGTTCATCTCTCTTTACGATGAATACTTAATTCAAAAAGTGTTAGAAACATATCAAGCATTTGGTTTTGTTTAGTATTTAAAGGGTCTTTAATTTTTTCTAAGAAATAATTAAAGTTACAAAGCAAATTATACCTTTCCAAAATTGAAATAACATGCACACACATTTTACTGTCAGGAATGCACATTGGCATTTTAAGCTTACTTATGACCAATAAAAGCGTTGATAAATTGTAGCTATTATTCATAATATCTAGATTAAATAGTATTTTAAACTTTGTTTATATACTAAACTAATGTTAAAAGTAGTTGCAGGGGCGTAGCTAAGGGGGGGGGGTTTTGGGGACAAAACCCCCCCCGAAAAGTTAGTCTCAAAAAAAAAAGAGAAAAAGAAGAGAGAAGAAAAAGAAAGAAAAAAAAAAGAAGAAAAGGAAAAAATTCCAAGCGATTATATATATATATATATATATATATATATATATATATATATATATATATATATATATATATATATATAAAAGAAGTAACCCCCCCCCCCAAAAGTCGGGTCTAGCTACGCCACTGAGTAGTTGCCAAAAATTGCTACAAAGTCCTATTTTTATATCTCACTAACCTACTTTTTAAAAAGTAGTGCATTATGCTACAAACTACGAAAATATGTAACAGCTATAGTAGTTTTGCTTCTTGTAGCATGCTGCTTCCAATCTTAGTTACTATCTAGTACATTTTTATCAGAAAGAAATATTATTGTACTTCTTATGTTTTAAGACTTACTCACTGTCTTTTAATAAATTCTGATGCTTTATTATTAGATTACTGAGTTTTCTCTATTTTGTTCTTGATTGGTTAATACTGCCTCTAATTAGGTTCACTGGGTTTCTAGTTTTAATGAAACTTACAGGGCTTAACCCTGCTAAGAAATAAAGCGTATCAATGCAATAAATATAAGAACTAAACATTTTCTACTGTAGCATGGTTTGCAAGAATTAATCAACTGCTAAACTTTCAAAACTAAATTCTAGCGGGGGGCTGGGGGGGGTCTAGGTGGGCAGCCCTGGGTGTAGTAATATCTTTAAAGTCAAATGATGAAACAACTTTCTTTTCAGATGCCGTTTTGGGGAGATTCAAGCAAGGAACATTTCAAAGCAAAATTAGAGCATAAAATGTGCATTGTAAGTTTTATCTCAAAAAGGATTATTCTTAGTTATAAAAAGCATGAAAAATATTTCTTTTTTAATTTAAAAAATGTTCTTCTTCTAGGCTAAAGAAACCCCAGAATCTGATTTTGATTTATCTGATTGTAATTTGAGTGAGGTAAAACATTTATTCATATTTCTATTTGTAATTTGTGAAGATTTTTTATGAAAGCATTTTTACATCAATTATTTATTGATATTAATTTTCTTCCTTTTATTATAGATTCCTTCAGGTGTATTTTCCATGTGCAGAGTTTTTTTGAAGAAGGTAAAATGCATTTTATAAATGTCTAAAAAGCTAAATAACTTCATATTAAAAATAAAAATAGCTCAATGTACGCAAACACATTAAGGTAAATTAAGTAATGATTGATGTTTTACTTTTTCATTTCTGCTCAAAATCCCTCTCCCCTTTTATTAACATTTAATCAAGTTATACTGTTCATTTAAACTAGAAAATAAAACTTAAATATATAATTTGGTACTTGAAAATGTTTCTTCTAAATCCTCATTCTAGGCTAAGTTTAGGGTAATTAACTCATTGACAATTTTATTTTACTTTTACAGTATTTCAATTTTGCAAACTATAATTGTTATTTTTATGTATTCATTTTTTCTTTCTTTTAAAATTTTCTGCAGTCTCTTCTTTTACAAAGTAATCAACTTACAAGCCTACGTGGTGGTGGATCATTAAAAGATCTTAACCAGTTACTGGTGAGTTTTTTTCTTTCTTAATTTACTGGAAAATTGCCCGTCAAGGTATGATGGGTGAAAACTGCTTCTACATTTGAACAAAGCAGTTGCATATTTGGTGATATTTTGATAGTTTAAATTTTAATACTGAATCCAATGGATTAACCCTAAAATCCAGTAGGTAGCGTCATTATTGACCATTTTTATGTTTCTTCATGCTCCTAAAGTGAGTCTTACCAGTAAAACAATTAAGTTACCAGATCCAGTTTAGCCCTGTCAAAATAAAGCATTTACCTGCATGTCAAATATTACCAAAAAATATTATCAAATGATCATGCCGTGGGGCAAGTTTCATTGCTGATGACGTCAGCATTACTCAAGCATTCGCTATTATATACATTATATGACCATAAGTATTGGGACACTTTCAAAAACTCATATTTTTACGGATTTCTCGAGAAATAAAAGATCAATTGCTCTGCAATTTTTTTCACATAAAAGGTATACTCCAGCTGCCATTTTCCAGCAAAATTTAAGTCTACTATTCATTTAGGGGACAAGCAACAAATTGAGGAAACAAAAAAAAAAAAAAAAGATTTTTGATCATTTTTTATTGTAAATAGCTGGGAATGAGCTATAACTTTCAGAAATGAGTTAAAAACCTATCTAGAATTTATTTTTATATTTTGGTGAAAGTATCTCTTTTACCCACGGTCTTTCAAAAAGGCAAATTTTTTTAAAAGGGTTTTGGCTCATATCTCGCAGAGATTTCCGTCAAACGTTACTAAACTTTCAGAATATTTGACAGCATATTAGAAAAACCTCATAATAAAATTTGAAGTTAAAATGTTGAAAATTTAGTGAAATATGAAAGTTTAAAGCAATTAATTTTTCGCTGCACATGCACGAAAAATAGCAATTTATAACTTTCATAATCGGAAGCCCAGATACAACTCATAAAAAAAATTTCACCTTGATATCTTTAAAATGTAAAAAGTTATCAGCTATCAATGAGCAGAATTTTAATAATTCTGGGCTAGACAACGAATTGTGAGGTATAGTTCGCAAATAATCCGTTTTTGTTATAAATCACTCTGCAGCAATAACAGGAAAGTGTTGCCAGTTTGCGAACGAACCCTTACCATTCCTCGCCTATCCAAGAAATATAAAAATTCGGCTCATTAGATCTCTGATAACTTTTTACAGTTTAAAAATATCAAGGTGAATTTTGTTATGAGTTGTAGAATATATCTGGGCTTTCGATTATGAAAGTTATAAATTGCTATCTTTCGTGCATGCGCAGTGAAAAATAAATTGCTTTAAACATTCATATTTCATTAAATTTTCAATATTTTAACTTCAAATTTTATTAATATGTCTCTTTAATATGCTGTCAAATATTCTGCAAGTTTAGTAACGTTTGACAGAAAACTGCGTGATAAAAGCCAAAAACTTTCAAAAAAATATTTGCATTTTTGAAAGAAATGCTTATATTTCTGTGGGTATAAGAGATACTTTCACGAAAATACAAAAATAAATTCTAGATAAGTTTTTACTCATTTCTAATATAAAAAATGCTTATAAAGCTTATTCTCAGCTATTTACAATGAAAAATGATCAAAAACTTTTTTGTGTTTCCTCAATTTGTTGCTGGTCCCCTAAATGAATAGTAGACTTAATTTTAAATGGAAAATGAGAGCTGGAGTATACTTTTTATGTGTATTAAAATTACATAGCAATTGGTCTTTTATTTTTCTAGAAACCCCTAAAAATGTGAATTTTTGAAAGTGTCCCAATAACTTTTTGTCATATAGTGTATATGAGGATAAGACGCAACGAATTTGCATAGGCTAAATTTTCTCTCTTAATTATGTAAGCTTTTACTGTTTCATGTTATACAATTCATCTCTTGTGAGTAGATTCATATTGGTATTAACATATATTTTCCTGCTGCTGTCGGTTAGGGAATTTCCTGCTGGATTGTGCCGGATGGAGCAATCTTTCCCTAATTTTTCAGATAAATATACACATATACAGGCTGTCATATAAAACGCTTTGAAAGCTAGAAAAAGATTTTGAGTTGGAGAATTTAAACAAGTTTTGCTGTGGCATTTCACGTAATATGCAAAAAATGGTACTGTAAAATCTGAGTGTAGGACTATTGTTCATGTTTTATTCCTTCTGAAACTGACTTATCTCAACCTGAATTATGGCACTGAACTTAATTCACATTTTAGAAGCAGAAAAGGATGAAGAAAGTTGAATTATCTATTGCTACTGGCACATGACCCTCTTTCACTCATTGTTATAAAAAATAGGATGATTGTGTGACCGCTCTCTTAGTAGCAATGGCATAGCCAAAGGGAAAGTCCACAAGGTCTGAACCCTCCCCAGAAATGATTTAAAAAATTCAAAACTAAAAATGTTCTTTTTTCCCACAGAACTTTCCAATTCTTATTGTAAAAGAAAACTTGAATACATACAGTGAAACCTGTGTATAACTATATATATATACTGTCTATGATGATAATTTCCTTGATCCCAGCAAAATGTTAGCATAAGTAATTAAACTGTCTATAATGATAACCTATCTATAACAATATTTTTTTTTAGGTTCCCTTTCCCAACAGTATCATATTGTCGAAAGAATTCATTGCATTTCCTACTCCTGGAATAATATTAAAAGAAATAATTTGATAACATGAATGATTTGAAAACATACTCTTCCAACCCTCTGTTTCTCGTTAAAAATATAAAAAAGAATAGCCATACATTATTATTTACAAAAAATTGCTGTCACGTTAAAGTACTCTTTACAGTGTTGACTTGGTAAAAAGCAACTTCCAACCAGTCAAAGCCATAGTATGGTCCCAGTCCTTTTGTAACAAGTAGGCTGTGGTAAAACCATTTTAACCACCAGAACTATTAGTTGTGTTAGATGATTTTAAGCTAAACCAGATATTAGGACGTCTGTTATTAGGCTGGGTTTTTCTTTACTTTTTTAAAACTTTATATATATTCAATTATGGTTATACAATATTAAGTATTATTAATATATTAATGTATTGGACCCCTCCAAAATTAAATCCGGGCTAGGCCAATGCGCATGTATTTCATTACTTGTCAGAGTCCAGTACATCTGTTCAGGGGCCTGCACAGAAATTTTGGGACCCTTCACAAATGACTTTTACGGAGCCCACTCCATATTGTTTACCCCTACTTATCCACATATTAGGGCTCAACCAATGGCAATACTTGCCCGATGCCTATTGTTGGCTGCTTGTTTAAAGTCAGCCAATGACCGATTATTTTTTGTTTCAAATGGCCGAGGGCCAAATGGAAACACTTTACTAAAGATGGCCAAAATGTAGGTTTCAAATATTTTTAAAGTATTCACTATGATGTAGTAACCGATGGTAAGTCATATAAATGATTGATCAATTCTTGGTCTGGATCAAAAAGATAAGGCTGTCTTTGGGGCCTCACCCAACTAGTTAAACCACATGTAGTAGGTAGGAAAGACCCTAGAGTGAGATGTGATACATGCAATGTGCTGCTTTGTCGAGTTTTTAATTTATAGAAAAAATAGTATTTTGTTTGTCCTACCTTTGCTTCTTTTCATTTTGGCAATACTTTTTATTAAACTAATCTGTTGATATTTTTTAAATTTTAGGTGCTTAATCTTAAGGATAACAAAATAGCTTCTTTACCCGAAGATTTTTCTTACCTAGCTTCTTTACAGGTAAAACAATTTAAATTTAAAAAGAATATCATTATTTCAAACTTAAAGTGGTAAAGATATTTTCAATAATAATCTCCTTTCAGTTTTGTTGACATGATTGTTGTGTTTCTTTCATTGCAGGAATTGAATCTCGAGAATAATCGTTTGAAAAAGTTACCTATTTCATTTAGCAGATTAGCAAATCTTCGTTGTCTGAATTTAAAAAGTAATTAGCTCATGTTCAGAATTTCTGTATATATTATCTAAAAATACTCTAAAGTATTTTGAAAATTGGCAAAAAGCCAATATTATAATAGGTTTCGATGTTTTTTTTTTTTTTAATGAAAATGTAGTGAAAATTGAATTTTTCATGTGGTTTTAAAAACATTCAACTTTGACTCAGGGCCGGGGTTGAGTTTTTGATACCCAAAACCTGATTTTGACGGGACGTGTCAGAAACTAGTAGACAACTCAAATACCTGACGAATAAGTCAAATACTGACATTATTTCCAAATGCAATCATTATTACCATTTTTTATAAACGTTTAAGATTTCCTCATACTGAAAAAATATTTAACTACAATTTACATATCATCAATCAAGTTCTGGAACCAATCACATAAAATGTCTTCAGTGGCCCAAGCTCGATTATTAGCACGCCAAAATGCAGTTGATTACGAGTAATCTACAATCTTTGGGAGTTTGGATTTTGAAAGAGAGGAAAATTTTATCTGTTTGCATTGCCGCATTTGCGTAAAACCAAAACTCATCCGCGTAAAATAAAATAAAGGTGTAATATCTTCAACTTAAAATCTTAAACCACATATAAACCTTAAAGGTAAGATCTTAAACCATGTATAATCGAAACCGCATAAAATGAACCCACGTAAAACAAGGGTCTACTGTATACTTTTATCACACTTGATAAATTTTATGAAGTGATAAATCTGAAACAACAACTAACCACCTTTATTGCTGCGAACAGGAGTACAAAAATATCTAATGTACAAAAGTTCAATATGGCTGTGGGCGGGAGGGTAAACTTTAATCGGAAGCCTGCTTGGCCGTTTTTGGAAAAAATACATATAGCATTAGTGAGTTTTGTTTCAATGTGCGTAGAATTTTTAAAACAAAAGGTGAGGGGCCCTGAAATGAGACTTAGCTTCCCCAAACTTCAGGCCCTGCTTCCACAGGTTGGTCCTTCAGGTTAATCTGGCCCTGCTTACATGTATATAAAATACTATATTAGAAATGGCAAAATATATTAAAGTTATCATGTCATTATTTGTTCACTATAGATCTACATATTCATTATATGTATTTGCTTTTCATTTCAGATAACAAGTTAACAGCTTTCCCTGAGCAGATTTGTTCGCTGACATCATTAGAAGATTTAAATTTACTTTGTAATTCCAAAATTAAATTGCTACCGCAAGCTATTTGTAATTTGCATCAACTTAAATCTTTTGATATTGATACAAACAGTATACTTTATCCACCAAATGGTGAGTAAATTTTTTTGTAAAACAATTATTTAAATGAACTATTGTGTCATGTTGCTGAATTGCTATAGTATTGTAAAGTATGTAATTATGCCGGAGCCAAAAGCTCAAATTATTATATCCTTTGGAGAGATCTACTTTAGATCTGAAGTTATAATATGTGTAAAGTTAAAGCCTATTTGAATGTAAAACTTTTAGATGCTTTTTATTTTCTTCTAAGGAAATATTTGATAAAAATCTGCCACCTAATCTAATAAGTTTACATTTGATCAATGTTGTTTTTATGTAAGTTTTTACAATCATAACTTATAATATTTTTAAAGTATTGCATCAATCTTTGAGTTTATTTTTAAATTTTAAAATAATTGCTTATCTTAATTTTCTCATGTTTTGACCATGTTCAGTTTCATTACTGTTTATGAATTTTTATTTTCAAATTTGTACACCAGCACAGTTCAAAGTTACATTGTTGGGAGGGAAAGTTTTTAAATGTATTCTGCATTTTAAGGGCTGATTTTTGTATGCACGGAGTGTAGTTTTTAAATGAGGGAGGGAGGGAGGGTTTTCCGAATAAATGGAAAACATGCTGTTTTATTAGACTTTTAACATTATATCACTATTGTAGCCCCCAAAACAGAATGCTACTAAATGTGCAATGTACGTTGCAGAGCAGATGCCTAGAACAATTCTTTTCAAACTTTGGGGATTTTTACGAGAAGAAGCTGTCCGGTGAAATTTTTTTCAAAATTGAAGTCTTAAAATCGACCCGAAGTAAAAAATATCTTCATATAATCATCGTTTTGAATTAAATCTGCTCTGCAATGTACGTGGCAGAGCAGATGCCTTGAACAATTCTGTTCAAACTTTGGGGATTTTTACGGGAAGAAGCTCTCCGGTGAAATTCTTTTCAAAATTGAAGTTCTAAAATTGACCCAAAGTAAAAAATATCTTCGTATAATCATCGTTTTGAATTATTCATTTATAAAGTTGGTCCTGATTTTTGGATTACCCCTTAGTAATATAATTATCATTTTATCCATTATTGTTTACTTTCTTTTACAACAGTTTTTTTATTTATTTCCACAGTTTCAAAAAAATTGTCCATTTTGTAAAAAGGATGTTTTTTTGTTTCATTTTTATTATTATGTACTATCACTGTTGGTGTTGTTGTTTAAGGTTTGCTCTCTCTTTATTTGTTTTTCTCTCTGTTTCATTGAATCATTTACTGTACATTTTTTTTTTTGAACTTGTCACTCCTAATTAACTTTATATAAAAAACATATACATTCGTATCATTGTACATCTGCTTCAATTTTCTTTTCATATTTTTCATGTTACATCTAATAATAATTTTACACTGAAAAAAAAAAAAATACCCTGCTTTTGTAGGTATATAGATCCATTTCAGATTATATGCAGGATATTTCACATTATTATTATAGCATTAGCTGCATTGCCCGGCTTTGCAAGGTCTACCTGGAAAATAAAAGTTATGTCAAGTGACGCACATGTTCAACAATCAGGCTTTAATTGGAGGAAAAAAAAACTAAAATTTCCCGTCCAAACAATCATTCTTAAAGAAAGAAAACGTCAAATAAAAAATTCCTGAACAAATTAAATGCAACTGTCCTGATTTTCTTCTGCTGGCGGTACAAAAAAAAAAGGAAAGAAGATAAATTGCCAAATAATAATCAAAAAAAGAAATTTTTACCTTTTTAATTCGTCACAATCGAGAAAAAAAAGTGGCAACCTTCTGAAACTTTATTCACGCTAATTTAAAATGGAGATCACGCAAACAATAATTTTCTGATATAAAAATGGAGTTCCATTAGGCTTAAAAGTGCTTTAAATTTTTTTCCCGGTGATTTTACAGCTTTTTGTTTGGAAATTCGAAGGATGTGGATGAACCCTATGGGATTTTTTTTGTGGGCTTTCAAATGGGACCTGAATCAAAGAAATCAGATAATTATTTCTTGTAGAAAGAGCCATTTTCGGGTCCTAAAATTAAAATTCGAGTTGTTTGGTTATTTTTTGGCGTTCGGAAACCCCTCTATGTTCCTTCTCGGGTGCCCAAGTAACTCCAAGTCGAATTCGGTCGAGATCAGACAAAAACTAGATTTGTATAGGGAACATACACACACACACATATTCTCTGTTTTATTTAAAATATAGATTTAAAAGAAAATGACTTCAGTAGTTAGGATTGCAATTAATGGAGATAATAAATATTCTACAAGTTTTTTTTGTCTTCAGTTGTAGCCTTTAAAAATTGAAAGCCCGTGATTGAATGGACATCTGATTATTAAGCAATGAAAGGGGCTCAATTTAATGAATTTTTAATTTTATAAATAAATGAAGTTTTGTGTAATCACTAAAAATTGCAACTATTGAAAGCTTTAATTTCCAAATGGAATTTCTAAGGTTGTATGCATCTTAGGATGTTTACAAAAAAGTACAGAGTGAAAATTTCTTAAAAGGAATAAATATTTTTCAATCTCTGTTTAGGATTTTTTTTCTCCCCTTTCCATGAGGGGAAAAGAAGGAGTCGATCATTTTTCCTCCGACTCCATTGCCCTGTTATAAATATATTGTTTTTTTTTTTTTTTAATTCTAAATATTTGTATTTTTGTATGTATGAAAATTTTAAACATTACTTTTGTTTTCTTACAGAAGTGTGCAATAATGGGCTTGAATGTATTATGAAATTTTTTTGTGATGGTATGTAGAGTGTTGAAAACTCCTCATTTTCACCCTATCTGTAATGGTTGTAAAATAATTTTATGGTATTCATGATAAGAATTATTAAAGTAATTTATAATCTGGTGATAAGGAAATTGATATAATGGTCCAGTTTTGGGAAGAAAAAAAAGGGCAAACTTTTTCTTACTTAATATTAATTCAGTAGAGGCAAAATAAATTGCCAATTGATTAGGAATAATGTTCAGTGAAAAATGCCAATTTTATAATTTTGTTAATGGGTCGTCTTCATATCAAAATGAATGACAACTTCAAAATTTCAAGTAGCAACCCCATCTCATATATTTCTATTCGGCCTCAAAGTTTAACCTCATGTGCCATTTTTCATGTCATTTGGTTCAGCCATTGCTTTTAAATTAAATTGAGAGGAAAAGCCTTGCATGGTAGAATTTGATGTTTTTGCTTATAATATCTAAAATACTGTGATTAAGTGCTGTTTGTAGTGTAAATATTATGTTACTTCCTTTATAATATAATATTTTCTCAAAGCTGTGCAACACAAAAGTTATCTAAATGAAATTGTCAAACATCATAAGTAAAAAAAGAAGTTCAGAAAAGAAAATCTTTTGTGATAGAATATAATTGAAATTCATTTTTCAACTTGAAAGAAAATACCTGAATGAGCAAGAAGAGTAATGATTCAGAAACAATTTTATTTTTTGTTGAGTAAGTCTTTTTATTTATGTTAGACTTGAGAAGAAGTTTTACATCTGTAGGGTTGCCCGTCAGAAAATCTTTTTACTATTGGTTGTAAAAAATCATATGAGTTACTATAGACATTTTACTTTCATTCAGTTTTGGGGTGTTTTTAAGATTTTGAACCTGTACTATTATTATGAAAGTGTTTGATTTTTATTGGATGCGATTACTCAATACTGATATCAATTCTTTTGATTTTCAGTATGTACAATAAACTCTCAATTATCCATGTAATAGGGTCGCATGAGAACCTCAGATAAGTTAAGACCATGGATAATCCGAAAAATAGGTAAAAGACGATACTCTCGTGTGCAGGTAAACGGCAGTATCTGCAGAAATGAGTTTTCGAGATATTTGAAGAAACGTGTGTCGCCTTCAATATTACCCATAAGGAAACCTTGGAATTAGACGCTTTTTTCGCGCCTTTTTTCAGCGGAAGCCAAATAAACAAGCTTGTACAATAAAGCCAACGTACAATAGAGGACAAAAATGCAAAAAAGTAAAAAATGAAAAATTTGCAGTTACTGCCCTTTACCCGCACACGACAGAATAGCCAAAAAATATGAATAACACTCACACTTACATTTAAATCCTAGCAAAAACCATTGCTACATTGCATTTACTAACATTGAATGTAAAAAATATACTTAAGAGGTAAAAATAAACAATAACACAATCATAAGTTTTTAAAAAAATGAAAAGACCCGTGGATAATCCAATGGCCGATAATCGAGTGTTTACTGTTTAATGATATATTATGTCTATATGTTGCTGTGAAAGACTGAAAGTGGAGAATGTCGATTTTCACCGGTCATTCACCAGAAAATTTTTGTACTTTTGTTACTATCTTTGGTATGTAAATGTTGATATTCACTAGCTAATGTCAACATTTACCAGATTTTAGACTTTTACAGTGACTACATGTATATGTATGTAGATATGATACATATACACACATATATATATCTTTTATTTTTTCCCCTTCAGAAATGGGAAAAGAGTATTCTGCGATAAAATATGAAGTGCCACAAAAGCAAACTGATGATGAAAGCTCAAATCCTGATAGTGAATCATCAGATTTATCTGTAAAGTTTATCGAATTCTTTATTATATTTTGTTAGTTCTGAAGTTTTAATTATTCTTTGTTAAACGGTAAAATGTATATTTTAGTATGTGCGTCGATATATGTATATATTGCATGTATATGTGTGCATGTAGGTTTTATATGTTTATAATTATGTAGTTTCTATTGGGAAAAACTCTAAAACAAATACAAATAATCTAGTATGCTGATGAAAATATATTGATATTGCTTAGGTAATTATATAGTACTTAGTGATACAAATTATTTTAGATCACAGCATTGTACTACATTTGTTATTAATTTTAAATATTACACTTTTATTATTATTTTAGTTTAGTGGGTAGTCGGTTTCATCTTACTGCCCACTATTAGAGATTGATTTTGAAGCTTTTATTGTGTAGTGTAAAAGGTTTTTTTCTAATACTGAAACTTTTATTTGAACTGAAACAAAATCAGCACTAATTTATCTATTGTGAAAAGTGCACACTTTTAAGTAGCTTTAAAAAGTCCTTGATGAATCTTATTTTATACTTAAAAAGTCCTTAAATACTCCTTGAAAAAAAAATTCAAAATTTTCTTACAAACCATGTCAAGGCTAAAATATTCATGTACAGTGACCTCTCACTTATACGCGACCAAAGGGGACAGCGAAATTTTCGCGTACAAGTGAGATTCGCGCATAAATGAAACACCCCAAAAATAAGCTTAAATACAGTAAGTTATCAACAGTTATAGTAATACTAATAGTACACTACTGATACTAATGAATAAATACGCACATAATTTCCATTTATGCATTGTAATTTAATAAAAATGTAAAATTTGAAGTTGTATGTTTTGTCATTTTTTATACACTGTACAGTATGTAAGCGAATTCCACGAAACCTAAAAACTGTCGCGTGATCAGTGTCATAGTTTGTGAGGATACAAAAGATCCTCGATACGCTATGTCAATGCTTTCCGCTTGACCACGACTTTTAGGAACGTCAACCTTTTCGCATGTAACCCGTTCTCCCCTCTCGATGTCAATCACAAGACTAACTGCACCCCCAATTGCGTTCTTGGAAACATTTTGAACATTGGAATAAAGGTGTGTAAAAGCATTCCAAGAGACATCAAGAAGGGTACAAATCTTTCGATAAGCAAAGCGTGGATAGGCGATTTAACTAAAACTTGAAAAATTTTTATCGCGCATAAGTGAAAGGTGCACTTTAGGTTTCGCGTATAAATGAACAAGAGTTAACATTGTTTTCCTATATCGCTGGCCGGGCCCGTGAGAAAAACGCGCATAAGTGAAAAACGCGTATAACAGAGATCGCGTATATAAGCGAGAGATCACTGTATTAATATAAAAATTTACAAGACTGCTCCTGGTGAGCAAAAAAGTGACCATTTCCAAGAGAATGAATTTTAAGCTTTTTTTTTCACAAATAAAAATGCTGTTTGTATTTGCTACTGTGCTATGCATACAAATTCATAAATAATGAAAGCATTTCAATTTTTTGTAGTACATTAATTCTATGCTCTAAAGCTTACTGAGTTTAGAGTTAAATGGTTTTAAAGTTTGGTTTTAGGTTTATTACTATTCAGTATATTTCAAACATTATGCAACTAATATAAATTTCTTGAAAATCAGTTGTGACAGTACAAAATAGAAACTAACTCAAGCTATGTGAAATGAGTTCCTATTGAAATGTAATTTTTTCTTGCCTGATTGAAGTGGTAAAATATCCAATATTTTTACTGAGAGAGTCATTAGTCAAAGAACTTTGTATGAATAACTAAATGGAACTAAGTTTCACAAATCGAGACAAACTGGAAGCTTGATACCAAAGGCTTTTGTTTTGTGTTACAAAAAATTATTTTAAAAACTTTTATTATTAAAGGTGCTACTGTATTTTTCTGCAGGTTTTTAACTTTAATTAGTTCAATTTCTAAAACTTGTAAAAACATAACTGATAGTTATACAATTTTTAAGTGTCTTACTTTTTTTTAGTATTTCCCTGTTGTAATATGTGCTGTATCTATGTTTCATTGTGCGTTATTTTTCTTAATAATATTACTATTAAAATTGTAAGTTAAAGTACGTAGTTTAATTCCATTTTTTGCTAACTTATTTTGTTATTAATATTATAGTTATTTATTTTATTTAGTTATTTATTTTTTGAAGAATTTATAATGATGTCATCATTTTATTTTTTGTGGTATCTTATTTAATATCACTTTAAAAATGGATTTGCTTTATGTTCTTATTTTAATTTAGTTTGCAGATTTTTTCCCTATTTTTTTCATTCTTGTTATTTTGTTTTTAAATGTATAAACAAGTGTCATAAAAAATAATTTTACTTTTTTTACAACTACGCTACGCACTTGCTCATTGTGAAACCAACACACTTGCATGTGTTTTTAAAATAATTTGTAAAATTTTCATGACTAATTTTGCTGACATTATTTTACTATCATTGTAGGCACCTTATCTTCAGTACCAAAGAGCAAAGGCATGTAGCAGCTTATATATTTTGGTTTTATTTTTTAAATAATTGCTCAAAATGTTTTGATTCTAAATAGGATTTTTGCTTGCTTTTGCATGAACAAATTAAGACATGATGATTT
The DNA here is from genome assembly GCF_026930045.1 of Uloborus diversus. Classification (NCBI taxonomy): domain Eukaryota; kingdom Metazoa; phylum Arthropoda; class Arachnida; order Araneae; family Uloboridae; genus Uloborus; species Uloborus diversus. The sequence continues at coordinate 230,835,832 of NC_072731.1, read as the reverse complement.
TGAGGCATGCTAGTATTTTTTCTTACGAGTGTTTTTTTAAATTAGTTGCATGAGAAAGAAATTGTTTTATATTTTCTTTGTGTTTAATGTTTTACAAAAATTTTTTGCAAAAATTTATTTCTATACGTTTTCACTAATTAAAATTGAAGCTTACACAGATGAAAATATTATTGTACCAATTTTCACTGCTACTGAGATTAAGTATAGTGAAGCATGTCTTAATAGATAAATTTTTACCCAGTGAATATTTTTGACACAATATTTTATTTTTCGTATTTTGTAAAATAACGTGTTATGTATTTTGTACATAACACTAATGTCGTATCATCTTACTATGGATCAACATTAAAAAGAAAATTGTTTTTGCAATTCTCAGTAATCTTGTTCATAATTTAATCTCAAATTGTGTGTTATAGTTAACCATTACTTTATATTAATGTTTATTTAAACTAGTCATAAAATCAAGCTTTGATCATTTTCTGTGTATGATTTCAAAGATTTTCTTTCAATTGCTTTTTAAAAATATATTATGCTAAAATATTAGTATATTTGTTTTAAAATAATTTTTAAGTTTTTTACTTTCTATGCAAAAGAAAGAGTTATTTTTGGCATACAATTATGTTGTCGTATCAGTAGTAATGAGTTTTTTCAATTTTTAATTTTTATTTTTGTTTAATGATCATTTTCTTTATTAAATTGCTAACCTTTAATTTTTCTCTTTGTGTAAAACCAACAGTTGCAAATCCTGAATGAGTGTTATTTGCATCTGAATCTTTCATATATATATTTTTAATTATTATTATTGAAAAAAGTTTTTAGTATAGTATTTGCTTAATATTTTTTTTTAATTTTCTTTTTGACGTATAAAAATTTGACTGTTTACTTCAATTATTCATTATGCTTTAGGACAAAATAATTTGATGGATTGCTTGCATTGAGCTTTATTCTTTACAAATTCAATTTAAGTAGTCTTTTAATGTATTGAAAAGTATACAAACTTCTCAGTCACTGTTCCAACTATAATGTCTTCATTTCTAAAATTTATTATTACTTTATTATTATTTCGTCTTTTAAAGCTTATGTGTTTAAAAATTGAGTTTGTTAACACATTTTATTATCCCATTTCAACACTTTAGTGTTCTATAAAATGATTTTCAAAATTTAGTTGCATGTGTAGTTTTTCCTACATAGCTAACTGTTCTTTGTTACAAGGTCAAACCTCCATAGATCAAACTTTCACACATCAAAATTTTCTATGTATCGAAATTCCAGTGAATTTCCATGTCCATTACATCGAAAAATTGTTTCTATTTATCGACAAAATCTCTATGTATCGAAAAAAAATTTGAGACATTCATAGACTTTTTTTTCCACTTTAGGCTGTTTGTCTCATGAAAAATGAAGGTTTGAAGAGAAATTTATGTTTACTAAAGGTGGCTAGGAAACTCACAAGGAATCGGGTTGAGGGGTGTGTAGATAGGGGGTTGTTCCGTTCTGGAGTTCTTAAATTCCTACAAGTTTATTTTAAATCTTAGTTGCAACCAGTAATACAGTACAATCAGTTTGAAGCTATCCCTATTGTCTGCTGATTATATTTCCTAGTCTTTTTAGCTTCAGTGAAAATCATTCAAGTTAAGTAGATTTTTTACTTTTCTTTCGATTACATTGTCAAAATGAAAATCCCCTTATGTTGCAGATCAAGTTGCATTGCCGAAGAATAAATATGTCTGAAGGCGCAAAAATGACATTTCTTGTAAATTTAGTATTTTTGCAAGCAGAGTACCTGCTATAATGAGAAATCGGAAAGCTGTAATAAATATACTGAAACTTATAGAAAACTTTCACAAAGAAACATAAAACAACATTACAGTTGGTTTTTAGAAACTATGCAGTACATTTTTTACATTTAATTTTTTAATTATTAACTTTTATTTAATCTGATGTTCCTTTATTTTAGAAATTGGTTTCACACGAAAATTAGCTTTAATTATAATGTATTAGGAGATTTTTATGATAAACTAAGATAGTTTCTATACCTCGAAATTTCTATATTTTAAATTTTCCCCCGGCAATTTGCTACTTTGATCTATGGAGGTCCGACTGTATTTATTCTACAGATGTATCCAACGTTTTAGCAATTTTCTTCCATATCTCATGTGTTTCAAGTATAATTTGTTTAACAATATTTTAATTTTTAACTTTTTCAAAACTATTTTTTAACATTTTTCCACTATTGAAAGTGATCAGCAATTTTAACATTACATCTAGAGTTGAGTTTAGTTTTTTGTTAGCATAATATTTGCTAGCATAAATAAAGCTAGACCATCGCTTTTAGCTTGTTTTTCACCGTACATACTACATCTAAAATACTAATGCTCTCGATGATTACATATAATTCATATTACTCAAAACATGGATGCTTTTTAACATTTACCTTAAAAAACTGTTAACGAAGTTCAAGCAGTCTTTCAAGCAACATGTAAAGAACTAAAAGAAAATAGTGTAGAAAAGATACTCAGTAGAGGATACTCAAAACTATTAACGATTCATTTTCGTATTGCTTCCTGAAAAAATTCAAAGCGCCATTTGATGGGGCTTGAAGCTGATGTTTGATATTTTAGAAGTATATCTACATTTCTCCCCCTTTCCCTTGCAAATGGCTATATTTTTTATTTTTGGACAAGCGTAATATAAATAAATTTCCATTGAACTTTTCACATTCAGTTACTTTTTTCATTGAAAAAATAGATTGTTGTGCTATTTTTTTTAAGATTCCAGTTTCTTTTGCATTGAAAATATTTTATCTTCATTTCTGTCACAAAGTTTAATTAATTGATTTTTCTTCTTTTTTTCAGTGAAGTATTTAGCTCAGCTTTTTTTGAGCAAAAAAAAAAAAAAAAATTTTTTTAACAAATGTGTAACAAGATGTTTTAAGTGCATAAAACATTTTTCCTTATCAGCTTAAAAATCATGTACATTTCCACTACAGAGATATAGATTTGAAATTATATTGTCTTACATTTTTTTATTTATGTATTTGTTATTTATTTAATCTTACCCTTGTTCATTTCTTAATTTTTCTGCACTAAAATAATCAAATAAGTTTCTTAATTTATGTTTTGGTGCTTTGTTGTTTTTAAGACTCAGTTTTTAATCTATTTTTTAAAATCTTGATTTTTGATTATTTCATTTAAAATTGAAGCAATTTTATTAAATAGGAGCAGCGTCAAAAAGATCTCATTCTTATGGAAGAAGCTCTTAAAGAAAATTCTGCCGTTCAGTCTACATCATCTGTAAATGCAAGTTCAAGGAGACAAAAACTACTCGAAGACATTGTGCAGGTTCATCTTTTCCCCTTGTACTCCAAATTTATATTGGATTGTGTTCCATAATTCCCATCACATCATTTTTTCAACTGTCTTTTTTTTTCTCCTTTTGTCATTTTAAAAATTCCAATTTTAAGAGGTCACTAATTTCAATTAAAATTGCAAGAAATGACATTTTTCCTTCCTATGCTGTCACTAGTCTTGCATAACATAGGTGAACGGCGTTCGCAGAAAATTTTTGGCTCTGCAGAAATTTTATTTTAAACTGCTAACGTTAATTTAAAAAACGAAAAAAAAAAAAACATATATATATAAGGAAATTTTTAAAAAACCCCAGTTTATTTCTGTTGAAGCCTTTTTTCGAAGGTCTTTTAAAGCACATGTGTGAAAAAATAATGGTTTTGGCAGTTTTCTTCAGTTGGTGAAAAGTAAGCACAAACTATATGTTATTGTAAAAAAAAATTAAATGATTTAAAGCCCTTTTTTTATATTAAGTTACCGCCCTTAAGCCAGGGCTAAGGCAGACATACTTAAAATACACCGCCAGCTCAGTTATTCCATCCGAGGACTGCAGTTTCGTGCTTTTTAGCACTCATCAGCCCGGAATAGGTATATACCTTAGCTTTGCCATCAATCTTTGAGTTGAACCCCACCATTGCTGTGGTCGCTCATCTGGTTTGCTAATTCTGCATTAGCTACCAGTTTGTTTGGCTCTCTTGACTCCCTTAAGAGTTTTTTCGCCTCCAACTCATGTGATTCCTATTCCGGGCTGATGAGTGCTAAAAAGCACGAAGCTGCAGTCCTCAGATGGAATAACTGAGCTGGCGGTGTATTTTAAGCACTTTTTTTTTGTCTCTTCCATATTTGAATATAAATTTAATTCTTTATTCAAGGGTAAATTAGGCAAAATAATTATTTGCAGAAAATTTTCCAGTTAGGATTTCTGTTTGCAGAAAGCTTTTCATTTTATCTAAGTCTAAGAACTATCTTTAGGTAAAAATACCACTTTAAATTACTTAAAATTGCCTATTTTCACCTTACGTTAAAATTGCATTAGCTTTAGAATAGTTATTTTTGTCGTATACTTCTACTGATTTATATAAAAATTATTTAATGTGACAAAATTTTTTCAAGGGCTGCATTTCACTTTAATTGCTTGTATGTGATATGGTTATCTTTTTATGGTTATAAAAATCATTATTTCAGTTTGTATGTTAATTTTGTAGGAACAAGAGAGAATGGAAGGAGAAATAATGCTATTACAAAATAAAAAGGAAAAAGAAAAGCAAAACCTGCTGTCAATCCTTGCAAATGGTATGCTAAATTCTATTTATAATGATTAGCAGTGGTGTAGTTCTAACCAGGAAACATCACGAGTTCAGTAATCATGAAAAAAGTTAAAAATGGTCGCATTCGAAAGAGTATCTTTAGAAAAAAATTTGACCCAAATATTGTGTGCCCTCGTCCTTTTGTTTTTGAGATATGGGGGGTCAAAGTCTGTCGAAATCTTACGAAAATTCGCCAAATTTAAAGACTTGGCAAGAAATGGAAAATACCACGTGATTTCATCGCCTGCGTCTAGCAAGACTCTCATTTCCATTTCTGGTCATCTGCAAAGCGCGTAAACGATGTTTCGAATTAACCCTTTACTTGTGTGGGCAAAATTAAAAAGTAACTATGAAGCCTGTGAAATGGAAACTAGAGAGCTTTATCCAGAGGAGCTACAACTTTATAACGAAATTGAACGTAGGATTTAACTTTGTAATCGTGATAATAATGCATTTCAGAATTTAAGTGCATTTCAAGTGTGTTTTACTTAACTAATTTAAGTTTGTACTCTTGTAATGAAATGTGTTGTAAGTAATTAATAATTCTGTACGAGAATTAATATGAATAAGTAAAAAAAACATGCTTATTAAAGCTTATATATTGAAAATAAAATGGATAGTTTTTGATGTTGAAAGAACATGATCATGGATTGTAGTATCCCAGCTCTTATTTATTTTTTCAAAAGTTATTATCATTAATGAAGTTCTATTGTCTGACCACTGCTAGCGAAAATGTTTAATTTAAAATCGAAAAAAATAATAATTAAAAAGAAGAAAACAACGGATAGTAAATGTCAAAAATTTGCACAGCAAAACCAACGATGTCGGAAATTACTTCATAACAGATTCTTATCAAAAATTTTATAGTCGACGTTCATTACAACAACCCCTGTAGTTCGAAAAAGTCTGTCACTGCAACTGAAAGTCGCTATAACGTAAATGCACATCATATTGCATGTTATTTAGTCATTTTTGAAAATACTGAAGTCCCTTTTACCAATTATGTTTCACGTTAAAAGGGAATTCAAATTCGAGCAAAATAAAAATTAATACAGTTTTTTTTTATCAGACTTGTTAGAGGGTTTACACATAACTTGAAAACGATACACATAACGAAAAACACACTGAAAATAACTGACAAAAATCGTTTTTTTTTTTAATTTGAGAACATGGTTTGAAATCTTTAAAAATGTCGTTTTCTTCGTATTTAGATACTGTTGAAGACTTCAGATTTACGACTTTTCAAAAAAAAAAAAAAAAGACTTTAAAGTGTGTTTACCGTTTCTCTACGGTTATCATATTTTTTTCAAAACAGTTTCATCATCGAATAAACTCTTTCAGTGGAAATATTTCACCCGCAGAAGCATACAAGTTTTAAACATCAGTTTTTTAACAGTCTTAAGAATAACAAAGAAATCCATTGTTTTTACAATAAAATAAAACAAATATTTCGGGCTGTGGCGTTTTCCCCTATACAGTTGCACGTTAATATCCCGGAACACAAGCCCCTAAAAATTTCAATGCCGCAATCTGTGCCACGACACCCCGCGCCATGGTAGCCACCCCAGTAAAGAATTAATGCGATATTTCTGACGCCCTTTCGTGGTGACCAAATATGGAAGTGAAATATCTTGTCAGATGCGGATGTTGAATTCGCGCCGTACCTTCCATTTCTGAACAAAACTCGCTAAATTTGGCGACTTTACTAAAAATTTCGGCAATTTTTAAGACCTCATATTTCGATAACGTGGTCACGAGGGCACGTAGTTTCAGTGCCATAAACATGTTTTCCAATGCTCTTTCGAATGCCACCAATTTGGAATTTTTTTGAATTTCCTTGATCGTGATGTTTCCTGGTAAGCAAGGAAACAGTCAGTGTTTTGTTTCGGGGGGAGAGCTTAAATTTTCGACAAAATTACGAAAAAGTCATGTGTTGCTATGGTTTTTGAAGCATTTTGCGCATTGTTAGAGACATGTGGTAATGGTGGGGGGGGGGGGGGGGGCAAAACAAAAAAAAAAATGAAAAAAAATTCAGGAGGGGAGAGGTAGGCAGAATTATTGGTTGTTTTAATTTTTTCTTTTGAACAGTAATTTTACTGAATTACCAAGAGTTAAAGTTGCTTTATCAAAATGTTTAAATGTGAGCAAATGTTTCCTCAGAAATTTAAATCTATTATTATAATATCATTTAATCAAAATTCAATAATAAATAAGTTTTGTTGGTACAGAAAATGATGTGTGGTGTTGCAAATGTCACAATTGTGAAAAATACCAATGACATGAAGAGAGGACCTTTAGTTGGCCCTCAAGTTGGAACATGAAATAGTAATATGTACCACCAATCACTTTTCATGAGCTTTGAAGGTCAGGAGCGCCTAAATTATTGTTTGTAAGGGAGGAGCAGACCTATGAGTATTTTTAGTATTTTGAAATACATGCCAAACTGACACTGGGTTCGGTATCTCATTTCAGACGCAATTTCAAAAGACATTTTTTTTAAATGCAATTTCAGGGTAAATTTGGTAATAACACAAGGAAAAGGGTTTCGTTTGTGGACACTCCCCTAGAAATTTTTTAAGCCTTAAAAACGCATTTAGGGCTGACCCCGGAAAATTTTGTCATTGAAGTTTTAAAAACGCAATTTTGGGATACATGTTGACATATTAGGGGAGAAGGTGACTGCTCTAACTCGGAAATTTTTCGAGGTTATAAGGTCTATGATTGATGACGCTGGGTGAGAAGAGAAGAGATTCACGCGGCTCTCAAATTTTTGACAATAAGACTTTATAAACATCATTACAAAATTTCTTTGGGTGAGTTTATGGGAAGGAGATGGAAATTTAGGAGCTTTCCCTTTTTATAACACATTCTAAAGTTCTCTTTGGTAACGTTAAACAACTGAAAGAGATTCCCCAGACAAAATTGTTTGCAATCAAAGTCCAAGAAATATGATTTTCATGAGAGATTATGCAGAGAAACATGCCTCCCCCAAAACATTTTGAAGTTAGCTTTAAAATGCAGATTTTAGAACATCTTCGGTAATGTCCGTGGGAGGAGAGGTTTAGTGGCCTTTCTTTGGTAATTTTTGCGAGTGCTTCAACAGAATTTTTTTTTGAAATTGAAGCCTTAAAAACCAAAGTTTAGACCAGTGGTTCCCAACCTTTTTTGCCTTGTGAACCCCTTTCAAAATCTGTACGAGTTTGGCAAACCCCTTGTGCACTAAGTGACAAGCACACCCCTCCTCCCAGACATAGTAAAATTTTTGAGATTTTTTTTTTTTTTTTTTGATTGAGAAACGAAAACAATAATTGCAAAATATAGAAGTACAAACATTGCTACAAGGTAAGACACATGAACACCACCAGCTCAGTCAATTCCAGCCGAGGACTGCAGTTTGGTGCTTATTAGCACTCCTATGCTGGGCTGATGAGTGCTAATAGGCACAAAACTGCAGTCCTCGGCTGGAATTGACTGAGCTGGCAGTGTATTTCATGTATTTTTGCCTTGGCCCTAGCCATAAGGCTGTAACTTACTGAATACAAGGTAAGATGATTTGCTACAAGCTAAAATGATAGCTAAAAAACTATTACAAAACAAATGTAACGAAACACACACAAACCCAAGGATAATTCTTTTAGTTTTAGCAAACTTTGAAAATTTTTTTAATGGAATGGATGTGGAAGAAAGAATTTCAAAGTTTAGCTCAAATGTCTTGTCTGACAGTTTTACTCTTATTTTAGGTTCAGTATTTAATTTCCTTCTGCATTGATCTCTAAGTGCTGAAATTAATTTTTCTCATGGAAACTTTGTCCGAATGGGGTAGTAAAGTTTAAAATTTTCTGTCACAACAGTACATTAAACTGTAACACTAAATCAGTCAATAAAAAAAATGATTTTTAAAAATACCTTTTATAGAAAATGTCTCAGATTACATAATGATCTTTTTTCTTCCAGAAAAATCTAGTTGTTTGATAAGGATACATTGTGTACACTAATCGTTTGAGTGCTGAAGAATTTTCTTTTCCTTATGCTAAAAGTGCGAAATAAAATGCATAGTTTTTTTTTTTTGAAAAATAATAGAAACGTCTACAATTAACTCTAATTGTTACATAAACGGTAACATTAACCAACAAAAATGTCTTTATGCTCACTTTTAACAAGAGAGGTTTTCTGCCTCTGAATTCCTTTTTTACATAGAGTGCAAATTTTAATTTTTTAATTCTAAAATTTTTTTTACTATGTACCTCATTATAGCAACAAACAGCAGTGCCATTGCACTTATTGTGTCACTCGCATTTTCGGCGAAGAAAATGCGAGTTTCGGCATGCTATTCGTTGCACTCAAATAGTAAAGAAACTAAACATAGAAAATTTAACAAAAATACGGTTTTTCAAATGCTCTCATATGCTCCATATAATGTTTCCATCAAGTTCAGTTGAATTTTGCAATCATAAAGAGAAAACTGAAGCATTCACATGCTTTCATCTTAATGCATTGCATTCACAAGTGGAACTTTTTGGCACGGGCTCAATTATCATGCTCAACAAAAACGGTAAAAACCAGTGGATTGTAATGACAGACTAAATTTTTTAAATTTACAAAATAGAATGTCAGCAGGTGCTCTAACATTTGCGTACAAAAAGTATCGAATGTGCAAGAGACAAATGAATAAATGATAAAAAAAAACACTTGAACTTGAAAAGAATTCTTTTTTCGAAGTATCTTAATAAAATTTACTCTCTGTTAAAATATTTTTACTTAGTGCTCTACTACTAATGATTTTATCCAAACTATAATGCACTGTTCCAGAAAAAGAAAATAAAAAATTATTCTTGAAAAGGCTGGGAAAGGAACTTCCTATAACTCAAGCTACCGATTACTCGAAGGTTTCAGCCAGTCCTTTAAAGCTTCGAGTTATTGGGAGTTCACTGTGCTTTGTGTAGCATTAACTTTCTAAAAAGTTTCCTTTTGTCAGAAAATTAACGATTTGTACGCATTGTGTTGGTCACACCCACAACAGGTACAAATCATTATTTTTTTTAATGCCAAAAAAAAAAAAATGAACGTTGAAACTTTATATCATGATACATAATGGTTCTTTATCTTCGAATATGTGAGAATTACGAGTCAAACTTTTTAATTCAAGAAATAAAGTAAATATGTGTGTAAAAATATCATACCCTTGCAAATGGATTGAGCTTCTGATAAATTTCTATTTATCTATGTATGTTCTTAGTTTTTGTGTGTAAAGATTGAGTACCTTCAATTTCATTTTATTTAAATATTTTTTGTTATTTTCAGTTGAAAATCACTCAGCACAATTGATAGAACAACTTATGATTTTGAACGATCGAACAAAAAATATTGATAAAATGTTAGCAGTTTTGGAAAAAGACAGGTAATTATATTCATCATATCATACATGAATTATTTCTTCTACCAAAGTTATCTAATGTTCCACAGTTTTTTCAGCATAACTCTATCAAAATGAGTTATTTGGAATACATCCTTTTTGGATATGGTAGATTTCAGATGTTTGGATATTGTTAGGAATCAAAAAAGCATATTATTTGTGATTGAAAAAGGCTGTTACTATATGTAAATCTGAAATAAAATACTGCATGAAAATCATGGTAATATTTCTACAGAAATATACATACATACTACATAGTCAGTGATTTTTTTTTGTGTGTTCCTTTTAGATGTTTAATACTCTTTAATTCAGCTTTTTACTATAATTAAATTTAGAAATTGAGAAATTCAGATAATTGGGTATGAATGAATTGAACTGTACTGTGTAATGCCTACCCTCACCCCTTCTTTATTCCTTAATAAGAAATTGGTAATTTCAGCTAGAGAAAAGAAAGCTTTCCATGCCATTGATACTCACAGAAAACATAGGGCTAGTAAAGAAAAAGAGGGGGGGGGGGGGGGTTGGAGTCCACAAGCTTAATTTTTTTTTTGCTTCATTTCATTACATAGATAATTGATTTTTTCCAAATCAATGTTAAATTTAAATTTTAAAAAATTGTATGATAATCGCTACATACTCCATTTCAGTAGTAAATAAATCATTTATTGTTATTTTGCTGCAATTCTGGATAGTATAAATGTATTGTACAGGAAAATCTGTCTACAATAATACTGTTGGGACCTAAAAAAGTATTGTTATAGACAGGTTATTGTTATAGACAGTTTGATTATTCATGCTAACATTTTGCTGGGACCAAGGAAAATATTGTTATAGACAGGTTTATTGTTATATACAGTATCATTATACACAGGTTTCACTGTAGTTATAGTTGCATTTAAAATGAAAGGTACAATAAACAAAAAATCATTGGCATACTTTCATATGCCAATCCAAATATACAAATGCTCATAGGATGCTGGTGCACCAAAAGGGGGGATGGTCAAAAGAAGTGTGCGGGGTTAGGGGGCGTGGCCCCTGAAGGTTTTTTTTTTTTTTTAGAAAATTGGGTTAGGTTAAAGGCTTTTAACATTACTAATGCTATGACCTTCATTAAAAGTGGAATATGACCTCAAAAATTGGGATGGATGGCCACTGTAGACTTTACCCTTCCAAGTTAAAGTTCCAGTTTTATCAAATGAGATGAGGAAAGTCCATTTATTTGGAATAATTAGTTTTTTACTTTCGTGAAATAAATTAATCCACCCTATAAAAATCATTTTCCAATCGATCAATAATTTTTAACCCTTAAAAAGGAAAGGGGCAAGGCCCTTTTACTTTTGAAAGTCAGGGGGCAGTTGCTTCCCTTGTCCCCCCCCCCCCCCCTGCAAGAGCCATCTAAGCCAAAGCTTACCAGAGATAAATAAAGTAAAAAATTCATTGCAATTTAAAAATATTCATTTCATGACAGTAAATTCAATGTTATAAAAAATAATGTAGCGAAGGTTTAAACTTAGGGAAGGGGGGGGGGGCTCCCTAGTCATCTTTTAATATTTACATTGATGCTACTGCATTACTAAATTAGTGGCTGCTATCTCAAGTCTAGGCTTTCTTCATGTAATAAATACACGTCAGTTTTTTAAAGCAACCTGGAGAATAATATTAATTTGTAGGTTAAAAATATTTGCTTCAGCACATTTCCCCCTTATTTTATATTTATCTTTATTTTTCCATTTCCAAAATTTTTTGTTTTTGTTTGTTTTATTTCCTGATGTTTTTCTTCCATTCAGCTTTTTCTTTTCTTGCCGTTCACCGTTATTGACATTTTCATTTTGTTTTAGCTTTGTGGCTTAATCTTTGTCCAATTAAATTCTTTTCTTTTGGTTTTATTGTACCTGTGAGAGAGCTCTTGCCCTTTGTTTGCATTTCTATTGGTTCTTTATTGATTTATAATATTCTCATTGGTGTTTGGTTAATCCACTATTTTCATCTTTTAAGCTGTTTGCTTATCTGACTCGGGCTTTTGTCGGATGTCTTTTCATCCATAAGCTCATTTCTTTTGCATTGAAAAAGGCATTCCTTGTAACGCCGAAACACGTGTCTGCAGTAATCTGCAATTTGTGCTTTTTGATGTTGTTATTTCATACTTTACTTTTCAGCACAAAGGTATTTATTTATTTTAAGGATGGCTTTATTTTGAGATATTTTATGAAAATATTTTACTACAATGCAAATGCCGAAAATTAATTGAGATTTTTGTTTTTCATCTTCTTCAAACCTTGAATTAGGTTAGAAAATGAGGAAATGTTCACAGTCAAGCAGGAAGAATTGGAACAGTTGCGAAAGAAAGAAGTTTTAGGTGTGTATATGTTCTCTTTGCTCAAAATTTATTTACTAAGGGTGCCCAAGAAGGAGACTACACAGACTGCATCATTTAAAGTTTTAGAGTTTTTTTTAGGTTCTTTTTGTGCGGTCTCATTCACGGCAGCAGTACTTTGCAGTATTTGAGAAGGATGCAGCACAGCATTGCTCTTAGGGGGGGGGGGAGGCACCCCTGTATTTGCTTTTTAAAAATAGGTTTTATTATGGAACTGGAAAACGGAAAAACATCAGAAGAAATGAATGTTAATAAAAAATATCAAGAAAAGTAAAATTAAAAACAATTGACCCTATAGCAAAAAGTTCTAGTACATAGTTGTCAGGCTATTGCACATGCAAAAACTATCATAACTACAGTTTAGAACAGGTCTTCCCAAAGTTTATAGCGAGCGGAACCCTTTCGTTGACCAATGTTCAGTGTGGACCCCTGTTATTACAATGTATAGATACGTGTAGTTGATGGAACCTAATTAAATTAACCATCACTAATTTTAAAAAGGGTAGATAGTTTAAAACACTTAACTTTAATCAAATTCTTGAGTGAAAAATCAAATTGAACAGGCAGAAACCACTAGAAAACGAAAAGATTGAAATTCAAGCGTGAGCATCAACGTAATGGGAAGAGTTAGATTTTTTTACCTTGCACAATTTTATTTCATTGGGTTTAACTTTTGATATCTAGAGTAGAATATCGGGATCAGCAATGTAGACAGCTTCGGTATTCCATTTGGTGCCTGCATACAGTGAAAATCCGGATTCACATCGGTAAGTTGCAGCAAAAGGAAGAACACACTTTGCTTTTTCGAAGAACGAATGGCGATTTTGTTTCGAGACGATGTTAAAAATGGGGGAGCAGAGAAAGACAAAAATTGTAAAATCTTAGGAGACGTGTAAATTTTTAGTCTCCAGATAAATTTGACTGTTTGTAGGAAAGTTCACTGTAACAGTTTCTGTGAAATAATACTGTTCTAAAATAATTAACTGTCAAATTTTTTTTTTTTTTTGTCACTCGCTTTGTCCCTTCGCTGGCCTGTCTGTCCCCCCGAGATATGTTTGACCCTTGGGGAAAGTATTCTAGAAGGTAGATTTAAAGGTGCCGTCTGAAGTTTTGTCTATCAAATATTCTAATTCACATGACAAAAGACTGCACTGTTTTGTCAAAGCAGAAAACGGTTTTACCACCCATGCATGATCTTGCAGCATTTTACCCCCAGATGTTGGGAAGTAGTGCTCAATCGACAACTTCATACTTTGAAGGTAAAAACTCGGGTTTTCGAATGCAAAAGTATTATTTAAGTATCATCGTTTTTTGAACTGTTTTCCCGAAGTTTGTCGCGGACCCCTTACTAAGGGTCGGCGGACTCCCAAGGGGTCCGCAGACCACAGTTTGTGAAGCCCTGGTTTAGGCAAACCTTACCTGGAAATGTCATAATGCTGTTGTTAGGATCTGCCTAGCCTTTACAATGCTGTCAGGTTAGATTTTTCCCAACTATAGTTGAAACATTTAATTTCTAAATTATTGAATATTAATTCAGCTTTGCGTGAAAGCATCAAAATAGTAGATAATCCTAACCAAAATGCACACATATCAATTTTCTCTTCACGCATTTCTTTTTTATCTTTTCCTTCTTTATTTTCTTTTTCTTTTTTATGTTTATAACATAGTTATAAGCATATTAGATTTATTTCAAACTAGTGTTACCCGTACGGCTTTGCCCGTAGTAGAAAATTAGAAGATCTTTTGGTTCGCCTGTATATTTACAAATAATGGATGGTGAATTTTCTCCCCAACGGGCTTGACCATGTTACGGTTCCACGTTATGATAACTTGATAATTTACTCGTCCATCTTATGATAATTTTGATCTTGAAAATGTTCTTAAAATTGGAATAAAAAATGAACAAAATCGAATTTTCAAAAAATCGCTTAGAGTTGCACACCCCCATGCTACAAGCTAACTTTGCCAAATTTCATGAAAATCGGCGGAACGGTCTAGGTGCTATGCGCGTCACAGACATCCAGACTGACTTTCAGCTTTATTTTTAGTAAAGAAAAGCTGCCATAGAAGTATCACACACATAATTGCTGGAATCAAAGAAAGTGATTGTTTACACTTTAGACAGTGAGCATTTTGAAACTTTCTTTCAGGTCTGGAGTTCCCTTCACATTTTTTTTTCCAGAAATACTATTTATTAAGATGTTTAACAGTTATTTTCCCCCTAAAAAGTAACTTTTCACTCTTTTTAAATGTGTAAATAATCGAATCACTGCTGTAACAGCTTTTTTCTTTCTTTCTTTCTTTTTTTTAATGACGGATAGACATTTATCAAGTTTTGAAATGTTCATTGAAAAAATTTGTTCAAAAAAAAAAAAAAAAAAAACTACAAAAGTACTAGAAATTTTCTTTTTATAGGATATAATTTCTAGTATTTTTTACTCAGAATTTATTAATAACATATATGGATGGACATATAAAATTATTACATTCATAATTAGCAAAAATAATTACTGAAAATAGTAAAAGTGCATGTGGTTTTTTCGTACATTTACTAAAGTTGTGAAAGAAAAATATACTCTTCCAATATGATTTACAATTGAAACATATACTTTACAATATAGCAAAATGTATACTCACATATTTTCCAAATTATCTTAATAGAGGCAATGACAGAAATGCTTCGGCAAGAAGAAAAGCACCGGAAGTATGAAATAGAAAAGGACAGTATTGCAGCTGAACTTCAGAATAAGTAAGTTGTTTCTTTCTTTCTTTTCATTTTAAGACTACCGTAGCGCACTAATTGTCCTAATCTGTCAAGATCTCAGTTTGGATAAGTGTTTTCTTTACTTCTCTGTGCTAAATCTCAAGAAAAGAAAAAAAGGAAAGTAAATAAAGTTTAGATGTTTAAGTTAGTTCATTTAATTTAGAGTTTGAATAATCATTGCTCCACCACATTAAGGAGTTTTAAGCCATATTGCCACTGATATGCTCAAAATTATTTTAGTTCATTGTAACATCGTACTACTTTTCTGGATGCTGCACACGCACATGAATGTGCGTGTGCAGCGCTTCTTTCATAAATCAAGATAAAAGCGGAACAGCAAGTTTAATACACAACCAAATTCAGCAACCTCTCTTTCTTACTTTGCAAGGGCTTTGTAAAAAGAGAAAGGTCTTAAATCAATACCACCGGTGTGTATATGCAGTTCTAGAGAGAAAAAAAAATTAAATTTCTGTTTCATGCATGTTTGATATTTTTTAAATTGGTTGCAACCGTATTATAACTAGCAAAGTTTTTTTCTAAAAACTTCTTAAAAATGATGAATTTTCATTTTGTATACCGTTATAGAATCTTAGCTGTATGAAATTCAGGCAAAAATTTTACCTAAGAGTATTATACTTATTTCAGTGAAAATGAGAGCAACTTGAAATTATTAAATATTTTCCAAGAAAGAGAAATTGATCAACAGATTCTTATAAACAGCCTTTTGGAGCAGGTACCATGAACTTTATCTATTTAAAAACATTAAAAACATTTGATTGATCTTCAAAATTTCAAGTTCTTCCAAGAGTTTTCACATTTCTGTTCTTTTATGTAGGAACAATATCAAAAAGAAGCGTTTGAAGCTCTTCAATTGCAAAAAGACTTGAGGCATCAAGATATTATTCACCAGGTATTTTTTTTATAAAAACGATCTGGCAACATTTCTTTGATTCACCTTGAGTAGCAGCAGATAAAAATATTAGTCAAAACTAAATAAAAAAAGAGTTTTTCCTATTTTAAGAATGTTCAGAGCAGTGGCGTAGCTAGGGAGGGGCGGAGGGGGCGATCCCCCCCCGGGCGGCACTTTGTGAGGAGCGGCAATTTCACACTTTCGATGCGAAAAATTATAACGCATTTTCCCAATAAGTAAATCATGCTTTTGATCTTTTTTTTTGGAGTCAAAAAAAAGGTCTTTTAATTCTGAAGTTGTGGTACGACTATGATAATAAAATTACTCAAATAGAAAACATGTGCTTTTCTTGTGGACATCTCAGCATTATATTGTTTGCTTTTTCTCTTCCTTCGTCTGAAGCTGCAGACTGAGGGTGGTGTCACATTTTTCGTGAAGAGCAACCGGAAGATCCTTCCTATCCCTTAACGTTTCCAAACAGCCCAAAAGTGTAGTTTTAGGCCTTGAGTCTCGAAACATTTCCAAAGGATAACCGCCCAACCTATCCCTTTACATCTCATCTTTTAGCCTGTAATATTGAGTTCTTAAAATTTCCATACCAACAGATTCCTGAGTGCGGTCAAGCCCTCACCCTTTTACGTGGTTAAAGATAGTTTAATGTGCGTATTAAGGACATCAACTTCTAACTTTAAAATCCCCATCGCATCCAATATCTCCAAAAATAGCTTAACGTTGGGTTTCTGAAGCTTAAATTTCAGAAAAATTCTAAGGTAGGGACCCCAAATGTGCACGAACCTAACGTCATCACAGTTGGTTCCAAATCTCGTTTTTAGAAATTTCTAAGGGAAGATCGAAAAGCCTTCTTTTCTCAGTGATGAAGAGATTAAAATGAGCAACAGTATCGAAAAAGATTTTGGATGGGAAACCCCCTCTGAACTCTCTCTCATGATGTTGTCCATCAAACACGGC
Source organism: Uloborus diversus (assembly GCF_026930045.1). Classification (NCBI taxonomy): domain Eukaryota; kingdom Metazoa; phylum Arthropoda; class Arachnida; order Araneae; family Uloboridae; genus Uloborus; species Uloborus diversus. The sequence continues at coordinate 230,818,748 of NC_072731.1, read as the reverse complement.
TAAGGCGTAATTCAAACATCGTCCGCACATCACGTTTGCCACGTAAAGCGGACAGACAAACGTTTTCCGAAAAGGGAGAAGCATTCATATATTGTGAACGCGCGTAAAGCACATGTCGATACTTTCATCCAATAGCGAAAGCGCGCTCATCTCGTGGAGACCAATGAAATGCGACTCCCAACTCTACGGACGTCAGACACGTCAGTTATCTAGATTCTCGTCACGTTGACGGGTCCCGTACAATACGGCTTGCTGTCATAGCAAAGCCGATTAAAAACTGGTTTTAGGGAGAAAGAAGTGGAGCTCACGTGCCGTACGGACGACGTCTAAAATTCAAACATCGTCCGCACATCACGTTAATTACATCAAGTGGACAAACGAACGTTTTCCGAAAGGGGAGAAGCATTCATATTACGGACGCCCGTTAAGTGCTCACACAATAGAGAGAATCTTGTGGAGACCAATGAATGTGATTCCCATCTCTACGGACGTCAGATATCTAGATTCTAGTTCCGTTGACGGGTCCCGTACAATACAGTTTGCTCTCATGGCAACGCCGGCCGAAAACTGATTTTAGGGAGAAAAGTACGTCGGTGACGGGATGTGCGGACGCAGTGTGAATGTTGCATATATATTGCTTAAAGTCGTGTTTTTAGGATGTCCTTTTCAAAAAGTTTCATAGGGAGACGGGAAAACCACATGGGCGGATTTATGGAGAGTCAGAGGGGGCCAATGCCCCCCAGTTTTGGGAGGACTTTATGTAGTGACAACACATCTTCCAAAAATTAAAAAAAAAAATCATTATTTTTTCGTTTTTGAATAGTTCAGAAGAGCATGGGTGGATTTATAGGGGGGGGGCAAAGGGGACAATGCTCCCCAGTTTTGGGAAGAGTTTATATAGTAAAACATCTTCCAAAATCTTACAAAAAAAAATCATGATTTTTTCTTTTTTGAATAGGAAATTAAAGTTTATTTTTTCTTTTAAACTTAAAATAGCCATTTCTTACAAAGATTGAACACTACTGTACAAGTGTATAGTCTACTACTCAATTTCAGAGGCTGGAAAGTGCAAATTATTGATAGGTTCTATAATCCCTGAAAAGAATTGGCGCAGTATAGCCTACAAGGGCTCTTGAATGAAAAACCCAATCTAACCAACCAAACCTTGAAAATAATTAGACTAGTCTTTGAAACTCCTAAGCAAAGTGTGCTTCAATTTTATTTCTTATCAAGTGTATAAATTAAGAATTGTTCAAATGGGTAGTATGTTACTCTCTTGATACCTATTCTCTAAATCTGTGCACCATTTCTTTTAAAGTATTAACTTGCATCACAAAGCACTTTTAAAGCGTATATCTTAAAAAAAAATTATTTGCCTATTATTTCCAATTAACCCTTATAAGACTTCAAAATGCAGAATTTTATATCCATTTTAGATAATTTCCTCCGGGGGAGTAACCCCCTGGCCCCCTAAAGCTGGAGATATTCCATATCCCACTTAAAAGGGAGCACTGCGTTACTCTCTTAATAGCAGCCCCCTCTCTTTTAAGGTCAATTTAAAAAGGACAGCATGATTACACACAGTAATGAAAACAACACATAAAAAGTAAAGAATGGCCTTACGCATTGCAGAAAACAGACAAAAACATGGGGGGGGGGGGGGTTGGAATTAAAAATGTTGCTCCAAAAAAAAAAAAAAAAAAATCCTGCCCCCCCCCCCCAGGAACTCAGTCCTAAATCCGCCTATGGAAAACCATCTGACTTCCCAACAATTTTGGAAATATTTGTCAACGTTATGCGGTCAAAGATAGCCTACTAATTCCGTCTTTGAAACTTCGGCATCGGAAAATTTCACAAGTGCTCGCGTGCGTTCCGTATTTTATTTTAATGTCATCAAAGGTAGACTAAAATTGATTTCAAGTTTGAAAATATTTCGGGAGGAAAATCCCGTCTTTGTCTAGTCACCACTAGATACAGCCTACATTTACGTGCTTTTTCAGTTCTGTTGAAAAGCTTTCTGGACAGCGCCGCTGAACCTTCCCCAGGTTTTCACGTATCCAAACAGCCTAAAACTGCTTTTTTAAGTTTTCAATTTCGGAAAATTTCCTTGCGAACTCCCAATCCCCCTTAATGTCACCAAAGAAAGCATAAAACTGATTTTAATTTTGGAAAAAAAAAAAAATCTGGAGGGAGCTCAAAGCCTTTTTCTATAAACCGTTACTAAAAATTGCCTAAAATTCCGAATTTTGACTTAACTTTTGGAAATTTTCGATGGAACTCTGAATTCTTTTTTCTTTCTTCTACAGGAAAAATAAGAAGGAATTTTTTTTTTTTATTTTTTTCTTTATAAAAATCTCATTAAAAAACTTTACACTTTTTAATGTGTTAACTATTTCCCATCAAAAAGGCGTCAAACTGAGGAACCACCCCGGGCGGCAGAAAGTGTAGCTACGCCACTGGTTCAGAGTGGTCTGAGAGTGGATGTACACCCCTTCTCTTTTTTAAATATTATGAAGAGTCATAAACGTTGGTAGTACACTGTGTATGTCGTAACACAAATGAATTCGGCACCATAGTATTGCAAATGTTATGTGGTAAAACATATATGAATCCCTGAAATTACTCTAAACATCTTGGAGAACATTGCACAGAATTCAATTATGTGATGGCATAGACAATGTTTCACTGTTGTTTAAGAATTTTAAGACTTTAAGGCATCTGTGTGGGAGAAATATTGAACCATAACTGACATAATGCTGAAAATAAAAAGAGGGTGCGCCCATTTTCAAACCACTCTATTAATGGTGATAGAAGCTGTTGGTCAATAAGCCGACTAGAACCAGCCTAGCTGGGTCAAAAGCCTGATACTGGTAGTTACATTTGTATTTGAAATAAAAATTATAGTTTTAGTGTCATTTGTAACGAAGAAAAAACCCAATAAGTTAAAAATGATTAAAGCCACGATAATCGAAAATTTGGGAATTAGAAAATAACTCAGTACAACTGTTTAAAATATGTGTATAATAGTGAAAATTATTCTAAATTCTGAAAGAGATGCCTTTCATAGGCACCCATATAGGGGGCAAGTGAGGGCTCAAGCTCCCCCCCCCCCTTAGAAATTAGAACTTCCTTGCTATTAGTACTTTTTTCTTTGCAAAAATGTAAAAACATTTTTTCTTCAGCCGTTAATGAATAAGTTGTTAAAAATGTCAAGTTTTAGTAACTCTAATCTGTACTGAAATTTGTTTCCATGGGAAAAATATCCTGCTAAACCATAAGGAAAATATCTGAGCCCTCCTCCCCCACTTGAAATTTTGCATATGGACACCCATGCTGTCTTTGAATTTAAATTTGTAATAATCAATTTTTTGTGTGATATAATTGATTGTTTTAAATCATATCTTTACTTTTTAATGACTTACAATGTAATCAGGTTGAAAAAAGTAATATTTTTGTCAAGCATTTCGTTCTAAACAGGGTTTAAAGAAAAAAAAAACAAAAAAAAAAAGAAGGAAGAAAAACACTATGTAGATATCGAAACAACTTTTGTTCCTAAGTTTAGGAATGTTGTCCGATCCATTCTTGCAGTTTTTCAAAAGATTGAAACAGAAAAATACTTGTAAATTCTGTGCTGATAAATAATGCATACATTGTTAACTGTTTAAAGAAATTGTATAAACATTATTTAAAATGCTCTAGACCAGTGGTTTTAATGACAGACTATTTAACCATGAGTGTCACATCTGTTCTCAAAACTCATTTGAACTATAATTTGCTTGCTTGCAGTTCATAAACAAAGTCTCTTTCAATTTAAATTCGGTAAGTAAGTGAGGTTTGGATAGAAAAGGCAAGACATAAAGAATAAAACCTGCATGTTTTCTTCATGACATAGACAGAAAACTCCAGGAATGGATGCACTAAAGCAGATGTTTTACATATTCATTAGTTTTAACCTTTGTTTTTGTTCACATTAAAAATTATTTAAGTTCCAATATACTTGTTTTTTAACCATAGTGCAAATTGTTTTTTCTTCATAGATTCATTTAATTGAAAAGGAACTCTCTGGGCTTACGCATGCAGAAATTAAAAAGAGGAATTTAAAAATTGATTCAGAAGTGGTGAGTATAATTTTGTTTGTGTTTTTACTATGAAGTTTTCAAACAAAAAGCAACTATATTTTTACTTTCTTCTATATCTAATATATAGAAGAAAGTATTGGATTCGTGCAAATTTTCGAATTTTGACGGATTCAAACGTTTTGAGGTGTGCTGAGTCCATTTCGACTATTTTTGGAAAATGTCTGTCTGTCTGTGTGTGTGTGTATGTGTGTCACGTCTGTGTGACCAATTTTTTGTGGCCGCTCTACAGCAAAAACTACCGCATGAAATCGAACGAAACTTGGTACACATATGTGCCCCTATGTGAACTTGTGCCCATTGGTTTTTGGCGCGAATTCCTCCAAGGGGGGTGGAGCTATGGGACGTTTTTTGAGTTACGCGTGATTGCTATTCCTCAGGAAGTAACTGGCGGAATCAAACAAAATTTGGTCCATATGTTGCCAGTAACAGAAACAGGTGCTGATTCAATTTTGGTGTCAATAACTCAAACGGGGGTTGAGCTATAGAACGTTTTTTGTCGTCAATTGTGACTGCTGTATCTCAAGAAATAATGAACGGAATGAAAGAAAAATTGATCGGCAAGTAGCCCTTAGTGGGTATAAAAGCTGATTTTATATTGGTGTCAACAGCTAAAAAGGGGGTAGCGCAATCGCCCATTCTTTTTTTCCATTGTGAGTGCCCTATCTCAAAAAGTAATGCTACGTTTTGGTTGAAATTTGGAATATATGTGAATCCATAGGTAAACAGGCTTTGGTTCAATTTTGGCGCCAATCGCGCCAAGAGGTGCTGATTTATTTTTATTATCATTATTTTTTAGCGAATAAAAATAGCTTTATTAGTGCAACACTAAGAAAGATAAATCGTAATAGATTGTCGTCTGCGTATTTCTCGTGATTTTAATTGTATGGAAATGATCGGAAATATTATCTCAATGATTTAAAATTTTTAACTGTTTCCATCTTATGTTTGTTAACAAATAAAATATTTGTAATTAATTCAAGCAAGGCTTTTAAAATAACTTTCAATTTTTGCTCTTGCTTTGCTTTTGCAATAATGCAGACATTGGGATGGTCGTCAAGTTTTTTCATGTGTAATTTTGTTTTTGTTGGGAGTATTGCTTCCTCGTCAAGCATGGGGAGGGATCAGAAAAAAAAAAGAAAAATATAGAAGAAAGTTTCGTAATGGCCACAACATACTAGTTTAAATTGTCAGGAAAATTCATCTGCTTCTATATAACAGCTTTCTTAACTGTAGCATACAGCAACCAATATCATGCTTGATGTGCTTTGAGGGGGGGGGGGAGACCAGCAAATAAGGTAGAAATTTTTTTTTAAGTTGGGTTTAAACAATGGGTGCAATTCCTTTTCCGAAACCAATATACACATTGGAATATTTTTCTTCAATAATGTGCAGAAAGTTTCATGAAATGCTTTTTCATACAAATCAGTTTCTGAAAAGTTGGTGAATTTAGGTCTCTATGAAGAAATTACACACCAAAAATGCCATTACCTCTTGTTATGAAAATGTAATTTATTTCCGTATCTGCTTAAAGTTTATCAATAATTCACATAAAATAATGAAATTTTTGTAAAAATCGAAGTGAAGAATATTTATGCAAAGAGTTGACTTAATTGAATTCAACATTCGGAAAATTAAAATATAACTACTTTGCCTTAGTGGAATGTTTTTGCACCTAGGCAAACTCAAACTAAGGCTTTCAAACTGAAATTTTGTATACAGGTCAGGGGAAAGGATTTTGCTTTTTTAACTCTTTGGTATTTTTATTTTACTTCTATTAATTGTTTCGTTATTCATCTGTAAAAAAGTATTTTTACTGATTAGAAGACATGTTAGTTTCAGTTTAAAGTTCTTTATGTTAAATAGAAATGATTTTTATTCCTTCATAATAGTTTTTGTGAAATATTCTTTTTTAGAATTCCTTGGCAGAACACAGAACAGCTCTAGCATACTTGTTAACGGAGCTTCTGTCTGCAAAAGAGCAACGAGAAAAACAACTACGAGATAGACTTGTAATTGAACCTTTTTTCTTATTTATTTAGTCTACAGTAAACTCCCAATTATCGCTGTCCGATTATCCCCGGGTCTTTTCACAATTTTTTCTAAAAACTTTACTGATTGTATAGTTGTTCGCTTTTAGATTTTACATATATTTTCATATTCAATATTAGTAGATGCACTGTAGCAATGTTTTTAGTTATAATTTAAATGTATGTGTGAGTATTTATATTTTTACTTCCTTTTACAAAAAGGAAGTATTGTATTCGCAAAAAAATTTTCACTCAAAAATCAATCTTAATTTCTGTTTTACTCACCCCGAATGAACGATGAGTTTTTTTTTTTTTTTTTTCAACTCGACCACACGTGGATAAGTGCCTAAGAACGTATAGACACGCGAAATATCCAATTTGAGGATTCTTGAGTTAGTTACAACGAGTTTTCTCGTGATGTCTGTATATACGTATGTATGTATACAACGAGTTTTTTCGTGACGTCTGTATGTACATATGTATGTGTGGATGTATGTTCCATAACTCTAGAAAGGTGTGTCCTAGAAAGTTGAAATTTAGTATGTAGACTCCTAGTGGGTTGTGCACCTCCCCTTTTGGTTGCATTTGGGTGTTTCTAAATTGGTCTTTTGCCCTTTTTGGTTGGAAATCATTTTTAACTTCGATGTATACTCGAATGGTGTTACAATTTGGTGTACATTTGGCGATATATCGCCAGTCTTTTGGTCGCCAACTTGGTGACAAATTTGGCGATTTTTTTTTTGAGCAATCACGATTGCTTATTGCTTTCATTTGACTGTTTTTGGCGTGCTATCATTTTTCCCACCGGCGCGGCGCCACCCTCTGCCAGCACCACCCGTCGCGTCGGCCGGCCTCACGATGCTGCTCCTCTAGCGAAAACCGTCTCCAGGTTGCGTCCATATCCTACACACACACGCATACATACATGCACCAACACACACACAAACACATACACACACATACCAAACACCACCATACACAAACACATATACATACATACACGCACCAACACACACACAAACACATACACACACATACCAAACACCACCAAACACAAACACATATACATACATACACGCACCAACACACACAAACACATACACAAGCACCACCATGCACACACATACCCCTACACACATACACATACACCACCATACACACATACACAAACACATACACACACGCATGCATATAGACACCTACACATACACACAAATACACAAACACCACCATACACACACATACCCCTACACACATACACATACACCACCATACACACATACACAAACACACACGCATGCATATAGACACCTACACATACACACAAATACACACAACTGCCCACACATTCATGCCTGCACACAGACACAAACACATATGCTTACACACACACACACATACACATATCCAGCCCCCACGCACACAAACACTCATACACACAACTACCCACACACTCATGACTGCACACAGACACAAACACACATGCCTACACTCATACACATACCCCCCCCCCCCCACACACATACAAACACACACACTTGTGATTGCGAAAAACATAATTTGAATTCAAGATGACAAAATTCAAATTAATTTTTCTTTTTTTTTAAATCTGGTTTCAATTTGGCCATTGTTGGTGATATTTAGAGAATCAACTATTAAAATTATCAATAATGGGAAAATGACATTAAATTGGAGTAAAAGGAAGTCATGTGAGGCACACATCAGCTCGTTTTTATTGTATACTCTAAGCATTGTTTTTTACCTATTATCCAGATTATCCCTGGTTTTGGCTTATCTGCATTTACCTTGCCACCCTATTCGAGAGTTTACTGTAAAAACTTACTATAAAAAGTTTTGCTATTTGTTCTTTACTAAAAATTCATTCACTGGGATAGTTTTAATATTTATGGATCCAAACTTGTAGTTTTTTCCTATTTTATAGCAACAAATGGAATTGAAGAGAGCTGATGAAATGAAAGATTTTTGGCTGATTCAGTATCAAAAACTTCTAGATAGTAAACCTAAAGGTGTTGTGGATGCTGTAAGTACTTGAATTTTTGCGATTTGTTAAAGTTATCTATACATTTGATGCTATACAGATACTTTTAATGCTAAACATAGAAAAATATTGCTGTAATTTATTTTTAAGCATTCAGAAAATTAATGAAATCCAATTTAAGCTACAGAAATGCCAATGTTGCCAAATACATGAACTCCAGATTTCTATATTGTTTTTAACTATGAGTATAAGAGATTTTTTGTGATCATGCATGCTCTCAAAAACAATTGAGAATTTTATTTTCATCTACCTTATTACAACATCGTAATGAATTTTTATCTGCTAATAGAAAAATTTAATGATAAAATTCAAACGACACATTTCAATATTTCTATTTAAATGTGTTTTGTTTATGTTTGGTGTGTTAATTTTAATTACTATTTGCAGTTAATATCGCATGATAAAAATATTGCAATGAAAAGTAGTCCTTATATTATATGCTAATATAGTTTTAAAGTGTTTTAAAGAAGCATTACAAAAATATTATTTTTCTCTGAAATATATGTGAGAAAACTGTATTTATAAGCAGTATTGTTAGTTATTTCTATTTTATTTTTTTAAAACTAGGAATTGGAAATGGATCCAGATGTTAAAAGAGCCTTAATGAATGCTTTGGCAGTGGATTACTTGCCTTTATTTGCTGTCAAAAGGATTACCTTTTCTGAATTGCTTACCTTTACTGCTCAAGACTTAAAAAATGTGCGTAAATTTCTTTGAATATATGTAGATTTCTCTCTAATTCTGGATAAGTTTTTTTTTTTTTTTTTGCTGATCTGCTTACCAGGAAACATCACGAGTTCAGTAATCATGAAAAAAGTTAAAAATGGTCGCATTCGAAAGAGTATCTTTAGAAAAAAATTTGACCCAAATATTGTGTGCCCTCGTCCTTTTGTTTTTGAGATATGGGGGGTCAAAATCTGTCGAAATCTTACGAAAATTCGCCAAATTTAAAGACTTGGCAAGAAATGGAAAATACCACGTGATTTCATCGCCTGCGTCTAGCAAGACTCTCATTTCCATTTCTGGTCATCTGCAAAGCGCGTAAACGATGTTTCGAATTAACCCTTTACTTGTGTGGGTAAAATTAAAAAGTAACTATGAAGCCTGTGAAATGGAAATTAGAGAGCTTTATCCAGAGGAGCTACAACTTTATAACGAAATTGAACGTAGGATTTAACTTTGTAATCGTGATAATAATGCATTTCAGAATTTAAGTGCATTTCAAGTGTGTTTTACTTAACTAATTTAAGTTTATACTCTTGTAATGAAATGTGCTGTAAGTAATTAATAATTATGTACGAGAATTAATATGAATAAGTAAAAAAAAAAAACATGCTTATTAAAGCTTATATATTGAAAATAAAATGGATAGTTTTTGATGTTGAAAGAACATGATCATGGATTGTAGTATCCCAGCTCTTATTTATTTTTTCAAAAGTTATTATCATTCATGAAGTTTTATTGTCTGACCACTGCTAGCGAAAATGTTTAATTTAAAATCGAAAAAAATAATCATTAAAAAAAAGAAAACAACGGATATAGTAAATGTCAAAAATTTGCACAGCAAAACTAACGATGTCGGAAATTACTTCATAACAGATTCTTATCAAAAATTTTATAGTCGACGTTCATTACAACAACCCCTGTAGTTCGAAAAAGTCTGTCACTGCAACTGAAAGTTGCTATAACGTAAATGCACATCATATTGCATGTTATTTAGTCATTTTTAAAAATACTGAAGTCACTTTTACCAATTATGTTTCACGTTAAAAGGGAATTCAAATACGAGCAAAATAAAAATCAATACAGTTTTTTTTTTGACTTGTTAGAGGGTTTACACATAACTTGGAAACGATACACATAACGAAAAACACACTGGAAATAACTGACAGAAATAGTTTTTTTAAATTTGAGAACATGGTTTGAAATCTTTAAAAATGTCGTTTTCTTCGTATTTAGATACTGTTGAAAACTTCAGATTTACGACTTTTCAAAAAAAAAAAAAAAAAAAGACTTTAAAGTGTGTTTACCGTTTCTCTACGGTTATCATATTTTTTTCAAAACAGTTTCATCATCGAATGAACTCTTTCAGTGGAAATATTTCACCCGCAGAAGCATAAAAGTTTTAAACATCAGTTTTTTAACAGACAGTTTTAAGAATAACAAAAAATTCCATTGTTTTTACAATAAAATAAAACAAATATTTCGGGCTGTGGCGTTTTCCCCTATACAGTTGCACGTTAATATCCCGGAACACAAGCCCCTAAAAATTTCAATGCCGCAGTCTGTGCCACGACACCCCGCGCCATGGTTGTCACCCCGAGTAAAGAATTAATGCGATATTTCTCACGCGCTTTGGTGGTGACCAAATATGGAAGTGAAATGTCTTGTCAGATGCAGATGATGAATTTGCGCCGTACCTTCCATTTCTGAACAAAACTCGCTAAATTTGGCGACTTTACTTAAAAATTTCGGCAATTTTTAAGACCTCATATTTCGATAACGTGGTCACGAGGGCACGTAGTTTCAGTGCCATAAACATGTTTTCCAATGCTCTTTCGAATGCCACCAATTTGGAATTTTTTTGAATTTCCTTGATCGTGATGTTTCCTGGTTAGTAAAATAAGAAATTAGAAAACAGTTTATAACAGTTGAAGAAATGCAAAACATGTAGTTATATTAGGATAGAGAAAAATCAACTATAAGAAAAACCAAATATTGGAACCTTTTTCTGTAATAGGTTCAATATTGCCTATTCTTTCAACAGCATTGCATAGCTTCAACAGTTTGTTGAATACATTAATTTTACTGCTATTAATTACCTCATTAATAATGGTAATTTTCTAATGCAACAAAATTGCATAGGAAATTTTTTTTAATTGAAGTCACATATAATTAAAAATAATAATACAACTTTTCATGCACAAATTTGCTGGAATCTGCAAACACTTGTTTTGACGGTACAAAGATATCATGCAAACTCATTGTACAAAAGTGCTCCTCTAGTATTATTTCAATCTATTGAAAACTATAGCATTTAATCTATTTCAGCCTTTGCGTGAAATTTTAAAGTCCTGTCAGACTTTTCCTATGTCATTACATTAAAAAAAAATTATCGCCTGCTGTGACACCATTTTTCGGTTTTTATAGTATAGTAAGACTAGGGTTACCTGCCATGGCTTTGCCTGTGATAAAATTTAATGGGAAATACCTGTGAGACTACTGTTGCTGCAGTCACTGTATTTATATTTCATGAATAAAATGTTAAATTGAAATGTAATCTTGCCAAACTTTACAGGGGGGGGGGGATATCTGTTTTGTCTGCTCCAAGTTGCAATGTTTTACATCTTTGACTAGTTTCTTAATTCAAGCTCTAGAGCTGTGAATACAAAAACGTGGTTGCTTGGCAAGATTGCTCATATTTAACGGAGCCGATAATGTTTTTTGGGAGGAAAAAGAAAGCACCTATGTCACATGACATATGTTTAACACGGATCCTTACATGAAAACGGAAATATTTTGAGTTTAATTTATCATAAAATTAAGGGAAGCAATCCCTAAAAATTGCACCCGGTGTTGCACCGGCTGTTCCTAAAAATATCCATTCCAAAAAGTTCAACAGTTAAAAAATAAAATCATGATGTCCCTTAAAAATCCAGAACCACATCATATCGTATCTGGGACTGCGCTGTCTATGTTGATTGCTCTCTGTACATCATGTACTACATGACCCTGTAAGAGAAATACATTAAAAATTACCAGTTTAGAGAAAAGGTAATGCCCAAAATAGCGTCAACAGATCCTGTAAGTCCTCTTTTGAATACAGTTTTTGAAAAGCCCTATTAAAGGGATTAGAAAAGCTCTAAAAATTTTCATTAGAGTGCGAGAAACAGTCCCTAACATACCCATCAGAAGGAATACAACAGTTCCTAAATAAGTATTAACGATTCCTTTAAAAATACCTACCAATTTTTAATAGAATAAGGACATCAGTGTGTTAGGCACTCTTCCGTTCCAGAAAGTGGCTTGCACACTTGGCTTAGCAACTTATTTTCTTTCTACCTTGGCGAAAATTAAAAATTTAGGCTTATGTTTTCGTGATGGATGCTCCTCTTTCTCTAATTTTGCATTTTAATTGAACTTTCAGTGTTTTATTTTGCAGATAGGTGTCCTTGATGAATCGGCATGTTTGAGGATCTTAGGAGAAACACAAGGAATTCAGAGAAAGAACGAAAGAGGTGATTTTCCATTGTAAGTGTAATGATTTTGTTACTACGGGAACAAAAGTTTTATTTCTAACTATTGTAGATATAGCAAAATATTATTGTACAAGAATATTACAGAGTTGTAAATAAAATATTTTTAATTCAAACCTGTGGCAATGCAAATTTTAAACTTTATTAAATTGAGCTTTCATTTAAAAAAAAGGTAGAATTTTGAAGTCGCAATGTATGTTTTAAAACTCTTAAAATCAACTGCTCTTATGTAATTCTTTCAGGTTTAAAGAAGGTATCACTCCCGAACCATCGGCACCGCCTGTTTCTGATCCAAGTTCACCGGAGCTTTCAGAATCATCAACACCATCTGCGGCAGAATTTCTTGAAGGGGTTCAACCATCTGCACCTTTGTTATCTCCTGATAGTGAAATTAAGCTTTGGCGTCAAGCTGAATGTGTCGTTTGCATGGATGTACAAGTAATGTATTTATTACTTCTTCCAGTTTACCATTAGAGAATCATTGAAAAGAAAAAATGTAATAGTTTCAGCATCTTATATTCTTTTTTCTAGAGTACTGCTGTCTTCTTGCCATGTGGACATGTGTGCTGCTGCCAAAATTGTTCAAGTACAATTTCACTATGTCCTATGTGCCGCACTGCTGTCGCTTCGAGGTTCATACTCACTATGTGCTAAGTTTTAAACAGCCTTTTGCCATAAAATGGAGAAATAAATCACAGCTATGTGCCTTCAAGTTTATATATGCAAAGAATGTCTCTAGCAGCCTATCTAGGGTATGGCAGGTAGAGCAGATGCCCTAAGGGCTGCTTGAAAGCGGATCCAAAAAGCACACTTCTTGCTATGCACTTGGTATAATTAACTGTCCTTTGAATTTCAACTTCAATAGCATATTGAACGAGATTTCTAGTCATGCACTACAAAGTAGCCCCAGAGTTAAGCAGTGAGTAATGCCGATTACAAGGAAAAAAAAAACTGATTTTTCTGCCATGGGTGCCAAATACCATAGGTATGCTTCTGAATATTCTCATATCAAGCTAATGTTGGTGATTGAATTACGCATATTGTGAACGGCACCTTTGTATTGCATTATGCAAGCAGAGCATCTCACAAAAAAAAAAAAAAAACTAAGAAATTTAAGTTCAATACAAAGGAACAAATTATGATTTATTACATTGATAAAATTATTTTGCAGTGATGTAGTTTACACCAATATATTTTCAAAATTTAATAGTATGTTCAGGTCAAGGTTGATTGCTATTTAAAGTATGGCCCAAGTTAAAGTATGGCTTAAGTACATTTATTACAGGGCTTGATCTTGCCATCCCTTCAAGTTCTGTCAAGCTTTGAAACAGGCCTGACATTTAGGGGGGTCAGGAGGGGGAAATTGACCCTCCCCTGACTTTGAAAACTAATTCCATATAAGTGGGCGTGTTTTTTAGTTGTTTTTCGGTATAATATGCATTGAGTATATGCCCTTTAACACCTCCTCCTGGAAAAATTTTAAATGATGGGCCTGCTTAGAAATAGATATGTACAAAATAAGTTTTAATCTCACCCCTGGCCCCATTGTTGCTGGGCCCGTAGGCTCCTCCATGTGGGGGCCATGACTTAAAGTAAAAAATCCTAAAACTTGCTGAGATAATTAAATATCAGCTATCAGTCGTATATCCCTTACAGGCGCGGGTCATTAAAATTTTAGAAATATAATTAAAAAACACAATGGATGGGATAAATTGGTTATCTGGACATAGATTTTACAGTCAAAATTTTTTTAAATTCACCCCCTCCAGCTGGGGGGTGGTGTCCCCGTTTGTGACCACCGCCCTCCTAGAGCAGAAATTGTTTTCTGAAGTGGTTATGTTTACCTCGTATGACAATTGGAGTAATTTCAAATATTTTAAGCTCTTAAGCATTTTTACTAATTATTTCAATAATTCATGCCATTAAGAACATTTAGAACACAAAATTCAATATTTTTACTATAAAAATTCCAAGATAAAGATGAAGTAAAATTCAAGAAAGTTCATATAGATTATACAAAATTATCTAAATAAGCAACTTAAAATGTTAAAAATATTTTTGGCACATTGTTCTTGCTTTATGTGCATTCCTTTTGTGCTATAAAATATTAAATGAAAAAATACGACTGTATAATACCATTTACAGAAAAAATAATATCAAAGCTGATAATAAAAAAAGTACACAACTGTCTGGTAGGAAAAGCAGATCTCAAATGTGTACAGTCATGGACATTCAAATTCACCTGTTCTGGGTCAAGAACCCAAAATAAATTTACAAAAGCCCATTGTAAACTATTCTTTTGGTCCTCCTTTTCTGAAATGTATCAAATTACATCTTTCACCCACAACAGTGAGATCAATGCTCTAGACAGGCGGTGTCCACATTTGGGGACACCTGGAAAGAAACTTTGTTTATGCATTCAAAAAGAACTCGAATCTTTTGCAAAATTATGATTGATTAGCTCAGGATTCCTGAGGGAAAATGGTTGACTAATTTAGTTTATGGTGTAAATTTTAAAATCTTGAAAAAAATATTGTATTTGAGCTTGAAAATCGAGGTATTTTAAACAAGAAATTAAGCCAACAAAAAGAGTCATATTTAATTGTGCTGCCATCTGTGTGCATTAAAGAGAAAAAAAAGCAACTAACGCAGCGATTTTTGGAGTTTTAAAGAAAAAACTTTTTTTTAAAGAAATTTTTAAAATTGGTGTCCTTCTTTGTGACCACCGCGCCGGAAAGGGATATAGTGCCATAACTGTTCTAAATTAGAGAAAATAAAGTCAATGTGTTTTCTGCTCTGCAAAATTGAACAATATATTTTGTTTGAATGTTTAAATGTTATTTTAAATTAAACTCTAAAAACAAGCACATTTTTGTTCCTGAATTATTTAAATTCTTAAACAATATTATTATTCTAGATAGTTTTAAACTCATTAAAAAGGGTTGAAGGCTTCAGGCACTTTTTTTAATCAAAAAAATATTGACGGTAAATGAATTGTGACCGTACAACTAAAAAGAGAATCATTCAGCAAAATTACTCATAAAACTAGTAGACTGAGGCACATTCCATACTACTCAAGGAAATAAAGATTACATTGTTTTTGTTTGAAACATTCCAAGAATTTAAAAGTGAAAGAAATACCTTTATTTTACCTATTATTTGAAAAAAAAAAATGTGCCCTGTCTAATGGGTTGAAACTGAAATGCTATACATTCTTCACAAATTAAAAGAAAAAGTTTATAAGTCAGAAAACTAGCAGTTATCCTCTTTCCTTTACAATCAAAATGAACAAAATCCATTATAACACAGAGTTGTGAAGGCATGGAACAAAATAAAACATGATGGAATAAAGAAAGAGTTTTGTACATCAAAGAGGACTGCTTGTGCATATTTAAAAATGTAACCTGGTAAATGTAAATGCTAGAAATAATTAACTCTTAAAGGAAAACATTCCCCTATATGGCAATTTGAAAAATGTACACTTCTTTTAAAAATGTTGCTGTAAAATTATTTTAAAAATAAAGTATGAAAATCAAAGGAAAAACCCAACAGGAAATTATTGACTGAATTCTTCATTTTTGTGATTAGAAAAATTTTCTATCATGAAGTCAAATAAAAGAGATAAAGGATAAGGGATTTGCAATATGCTCAAGTAGAGTAGTGTCCTAATGCTCACTAACAGATATACAGTAGACCCTCATTTTGCGCGGGGGTTACATTCCATGGAAATGCCGCGTAAATCGAAACCACGTAAATTGAGACCTAATACTAGTGTTAAAATAGGGATTTGGTTCCGTAGATAACAAAATACTTCATTCTAGTGATGACTAATTGCATAATAAGTTTAATGTGTACTTATATCGACTTTTATGCACAACATTCATAAAGAAAACATATATTAATTTCGTGTTCTGTTTATAAAGAGAAGCTGGCTATGATAGTCTTTTGGCAGTCATTAAGAATTTTTCTCTGTAATTCTTCGCAGAGCATTAACGCATCCATGATCACTTGCATCATTTCCATAATAATCTTCCTTCCCTAACAAATCAGAAAGATCATTTCTATTATCTAGGAATGGCTCAAAATTTTCAATGCAAACTTTTTTGATTTGTGCGTCAACGTCGGTATCCTCATTGGTTTTAGCTTCCTTTGGCATTCCTAAAAGCTCTTCTTCCAGTGAGTTCTGAACTGTGTGAGTTTAATAACTTTACTTGTGGAAAGAGCTCTAGAACTGATTGCATAAAATGTCTCCAGTGGCCCAAGCTCGATTATTAGCACTTCAAAATGCAGTTTATTATGTGTAATCTGCAATCTTTAGGAGTTTGGATTTTGAAAGAGGGGAAAATTTTATCTGTTTGCACTGCTGCATCCGCATAAAACCGAAACTCATCCACGTTAAATAAAATAAAGGTGTCAAATCTTAAACCGCGTATAATCGAAACCGCCTAAAATAAACCCGAGTAAAACGAGGGTCGTCTTTTGTATATCATCAATTTATATGAAATATTAAGAAATTAGCAAAACTGAAATGCTCTTTTCATAATTAATTCCTCTAAATCCCACAGTAATTTGTTGTAAGGCAAACTTTTGATTAGTATTTTATAATAACTTTTGTACAGCATGAAACTTTTTTTAATTCTATTCAAGTGCCAATGTAAAAAAAAAATCAATTAGAAATAGTATGCAAAGTTGAGATAGCGTATAGTAAAATCCTGTTAAACTGTGCCTTTTTATACATCATGTCCCCCAACCATTTAGAAATTTTGTTCTTTTTTGTTACAGGTACTGCACTCGTTTTAATGGCACTTGCGACTTGTTTATGTTCTAAACTGGCGAAAACAGAGAAATTTCATTTAGGTCCCCACCACGTTTGAAATTTATGTTGATGAAGTTTTTAATGTGTTGCTTTATTTCGCTCACAGATTATTTTGATAGAACATTTCATGTTATTTAATGACCAGATTATTTTGCTTTTTTATGGATTAATTTTATTATTAGCTGGCTTATTTTTCATCTTAATGGAAGTTTTAGTCTTGTTTAATGGCTTCTTTTGTTTAAAATTCCATTAAAAAGAATAAATAGTCCTTGGTGTTACCAAACAAAAAGGTTTCTACGTAACTTTGACCAAACATGAGGGGTAAAGTGTAATGAAAAACCAAAATTGGAAATGTGCCAAGTGCAGTACCTATGACGGAAAAAAAGTAGCAGAACTGTTCTTCTTAATATTGTTTTCTTTCCAGTCCAGTGATGTGTAACTTCTTTTAAAATGCTCTTTATTTGTGCATTCCAAACTCTTTATATTTCAGGGAAATAAATGCATGTGACCCCCCTCAAGTTTTACAGTATTAATGACTAAAAGGTTTTTGTGAAGTACTTTTCCCTCCATCTAAAGCTGCCCCTTTTACCCCTTTGTCCTTGCTAGTGGTTTCTGCTCAGGCTATTGTTAATAAGTCTTCTATGATATTATTTTCATATTTATCTCAAATCTATTCTAGTGTAATCTATACAGTGAATAGTTTGCAGAGTAAGTTTTTGTATTGTTAACATTCATTTACGCCAGTTTCAATGCAGCTACTGTAACAAACAAATCTGCAACAGCACAAAATCTTTTTAAAGCAAAATTTCTTAATTTTTCAAAAACAATTTGCTTGAAGATAAGGGTTCATATATGTTTTGCATTTTTTGACTATATTTTGTGATGGAGCATCTTGTAGCCTTTGAAGAGGGGATAATGCTCATTAGCTAGATAATTCAGGAGTTTACTTTCAAAACGGATTATATCCAGTTTTATATTATTTTGGCAAAACGAAAAAAAAACGTTTTCGAACAAACACTAACGAAGTTTCAAATTTTTCAGTGTTTTGATAGAATAACAAGTAACTATTGGTATAAGTCTAGGAATTTTTCCTCAATTTTATCAGACCTAAATTGCCAATTTTATTTTCGATATGTTCTCTTTTGGTGTAAAACACTGGATATCATCCCTTTTGCAAAAAAAAAAAAAAAACATGCATTTTCTTCAGAAATAAACTTTAAAACTGAAACAAAATATTCAACATTTTTAAATATATATATATTTTTTACTCTACTTTATTCCTTTCTACTTACTTTATTCTTTTCATTGAACATTTCGAAAAAAAAAAAAAGGACCTTCGATCCAATTAAGTATGAACAATGAAACCACCCAAGCCAATTCAAATAACAATGTTGTAGGTATTAATAGATCATAATTTTTATCACAGTTTTTCAATTAATCACAACTAATCATTAATTAATCACAATTTAATATTAATATCAATTATTTAATATTAATTTAGTAATCACAATTTGAGGTCACACTTGCCTAAATGATAAGACTTGCACTGGGTGCAAGGTGCTGGGATCTCTTAATACGAACGGGTATCATGCATGAGTGAAAATGCTCAGCCAGTGCCTCGCTCTGTTATGTGAACTACTTTCGAATTAGAAATGGCAATTGAAATTTGGATATGTGCCCTTTTGATATGAAAGTAAATGAGTGGATATCAGCAAATAAGTGATAGGTTCCACTTTGCTGTAAAAGACCTGCCGAGAAATAAGGGGATGGATATACACCGTTTAGGCGATAAAACCAATGTTTACGCATTTTTTAATAGTATATATAAACCACTTTGAGAAGAAAGAAATTCATGGGTCAATAGGATTTAAATTACAGATTCTGAAAACAAAAAAAAAGGGCTTTTTTTGAAAAAGTGGATATAATCCGTTTTGAAAGTAAACTCCTCAATTGTCAACATCTTTTTTATTTCAAGAAAAAATACTTGGGCGGAAGTCAAATGCATTGCAAGGGTTTTGCTTTTGCTCTACAGTTACTTGTTGAAGCAGAGAAAATGCTTACTCTCAAATCTTTACAATAAGATGGGCACTGAACCAGTAAAATAAAAATGAAAGGGGGAATGAAAATTCTAGGACATTAACACTAGTCCATCAAAAAATGGAATATTTAAAAACCTTAAGCCCAAAAGCAAAATATGCCTTGCAGCTTATGGCACAGAATAAACACTTTTCTCTGCAGAACAATGATTGCTACTTCATTCCCCCACCCATTTTTAGTAATCCTATTTCAAAAATAAGCCTTGTTATGAAGCATAATGACTTCAGTTGAACTGTAGTTCCTTTACATTTTACTTGTTTATTCATATTGTATTACTAAATATTCATTAAGATATTCAATTGTAAATTTGCAGTCATACTGCTGTAGGAAAATTTAGATTTAGTATCTGCAAATCTTTTATTTTTTGCATTTTTGTTATCTATTGTATTTTAGCTTTATTGTACAAGCTTGCTCATTTGGCTTCCGCTGAAAATAATGTCTAATTTCGGTATCCAAAATATTTTATTCAAATATTCATTTCTGTAGGTACTGCCCTTTACTATCCCACAGCAGCAATATTATGTTCATCTGTTAAATGAGCTTGTTGTAGAATAATTTTACGTCTTGCCAGTTGCTACTTTATTTGCAACTAAATATTTCTTAATTATTTGTACAAAGTGTTTTCCTTCAGATATTGTTTGTTTATAAAACTTGTATTAGTATAAAAGCGAATACTTTTTCTTATCAAACATCAAAATCATTACAATCGTATAGAAATAAAAGTTTTAAAAAAGAACTTATGATTTGACACAGCCTACTCACAATTCTGATAAAGTCTGATATAACGTGCTGTCAAGTCTTGAAATTTGGCAAAGATATATAAGTTTATATTTTTTCTTAGAAATGTTTTTAAATATTTTTGTTTTAATGACTTTTCTATAAAACAAAACTAAGAAATATTTTTTTGGTACATCCCTCCCATTGTTACTAGATATAACATTACAATTTTAAATGCAAAGTATGAAAAAACAAGGAATATGTTGAATGCAGAATTACTATAAAATAAACTGTTATAGGGTACCTGAAAATATCTATTGAGCGAATTTGAAATGTATGTTGTAAAGCGCAGAATTTCATTGCTGATTTAAATTCATTTCATAACTTATTTTAATACATTTATAGGCATTTTAAAATAACATTTTGTACTATTGCACTTTTCAGATGGTTTGATATGTACAAGTTATATCCCAACCTGTTAAAACTAATGATTTCAATTATTGACATCTGCACAGCTGCCAAAAGTAGGTTCACATTCATTCTCATAAAAATGAGAGCTATCAAATTCGGCTAGTTGATCAATTGGATTTTTTTAATCTGAAGCTTATAACACTTTTACATTCACTTACTGTATGCACGACTAATTGCTTTGAGAAAACCTCAAAGCAATTATTCAGATAAAAATGATCAGAGAAGTTAAAACAATTGATTCTTAGTCATTCAGTTAACATAAGAAAATAAAATGATTTATTTGTATACAAATATATTCACCATTTAAAATATATATTCAAATTTTTCTATGTTAAATATCGAGTTCTTTCATAACATGTTTATTATTGTTGTTAAAAACCAAAATTGATACCAGTGAACCAAGTTTTATGTAATATAATTGTGATAAATATTATTGTTTTCTTATATTATGTCACATGAAGTTCTTAGTATTTTTATGCGATTTAACATATTGCATTGTTAAATACTTGTATATTGAAAATAAATCCATAAAATCTTAATATTTTGATTCATTTTATACTACACTATAGAGACTACATGTTTTTTGCAAGAAATGGGAAATTATTACATGAATATTATGTAACTTTTTGTGTTTTTTTTTTTTTTTTTTTTTTTTAAATTATATGGCAGAAAAATATTATCAAATGTCTCTAAAAGCTTTTCCTGATCAGATAGATTTTCGTGAGTTTTAAGTTTATTATAGCACAGTTTGTTTTAAAATGTTAATTATTAAAATATATATATATATTTAAAAAGAAAGTACAAAGTTTTAAAGCACCTTTGAACAAACCTACAAAAATAGACTGTACATGTAAAGTTATGAACTTTTAAGTATTGCATTGAAGCATTATCATATGCTGAAGGAATACCTTGCTGCTACTGTGATCAAGACTAAAGGGAGCAATATGATAAACATATAGGACAAAACAAAATTTATGATCTGAAGTTAGATGAGTGCCTGCATCTTTTCAAACTTTTAAATAAAAATTATCTTAAAACTGGGTAAATGTGCTATGTTAATTTTAAATTATTGTCAACATTCAAGTTACGGTCAAGTAAAACTCTTGCTTTGAGATATGTTTAATTTAAACTTGAGAGCTTCCCTAACTCCTATATCACGTTAGGTAACATCAACAGGATTAGAAATTGCCTACTGAAAAAACATTTGACAGCAGTAATCTGTTGAATAAGAATTGTGCATTTAAGAATTTTTGTTTGAACACTAAGGACAACCCATACCAAGACCTTTAGGTTAAATAAAAAAGTTTAAAATATTTATCACTATGTGAGCAGGGAATCAGAGAATATTGACATACAGTAGAAGACCGTTATAACGCCGACATATATAACAAAAAATTCTCTATAAACCGCACAACTTTTCAGATGTAAAGAATAGGTTTTGAAGTTTAAAAAATCCCTCTGTTTTGCTTTGCAAACATAAAAAGTGCTAGGCAAATTAAATCTTGAAAGTTTTTCATCTTGCCATCTTAGTTTTAAAGCTTTTAAATTGAAAATTAGTACTCATAGTTAACAGAAAATACCAGATGGCTCTTGAAAATACAGCTGTTATGCGAACCATGAAGCTAGCAGAAGAGCAGGATAACGCACTTTCTTTTGATTCTGGAACATTTTATTTGTGAATGACTAATAGTAATATTGGTGCTTTAATACTCATTGCAGATAAAATGCATTTTGAAGTGCTAATATATAGATATATTCCGAGTATTAGTTTCAAAATTTGTGATATGATCTATATAATGCAATAACCTGTATAACGCAAAAGCTCTGGTTCCAAAGTGTGTGTTATAACGGTCTTCTACTGTATTTACACAGAAAAAGAAGTTTCACTTTAACTAATCATTGTAAACTCAAGAACCTACTGGTTCTTAAAGGACTAGGATTGTTTATGCTTGAAGGCTTGCATTTTTATGAAAGAATACATTTCTACATTCTAGAAAGATGATGATTTAATAATTGAAAAATACACATAATAACAGATGAATTTTAGACGAAGAATGAACAGGTACATTTTTTTTCTAATATTTTACAAAGATCATTTTTTGTATGTTAACAGAAAAAAGGCAATGAAGAAAATATGCACCTTAATATATATACAGAAAATAGAAGAAGCTTTTTCAGAAAATGCTATTGCAATATTTTCTACAACAGGAAAATCATCTTATACAGTACAGAAGGCGCCACTTAATGTGATCACTTGGGGACAAATATAATTTGATAACAATAACCGATTGATAACAATAGTCGAAAAGAATCCAGGATGCTCAAAATGAAGATTTAATCAGTTAAGAAGTATTTATTTTTACAACTACAAATTAAAATTACAATGACTCAATTAAACGCAGTTTAAAATTATAAAGTAGCAGAATGGAATAGTTTCCTTTTTCCATTGATTCGTCCGATGTAACAAATTCTTTTTTGCCCATTTTAAAAATAAGAAAAAAAGTTTTTAAAGTAAAATTTTTTCTGCATGAACAGAACGTTTACTCACACACCCTTTACTCTGGCATTCGGAAACTACAGTTTCAAAGCAGACTGAACTTCACCATCTTTTCTAGCACGGTTTCGCTTGTTTAAATTTTCATTCAGCTTCACTTTGTTTTTAATCTCATCACATTTTTTTTTTTTTTTTTGTAACTTACAAAGTAATGGCTAAGAAATTTTTAGTTGTACTGCTTTGACTCATCATGGTTAAATTCTCAAAGTGTTTTAAATTTTTCCCGTAAAAGTTAAATCATGCCACTTTTTCTCTATGGCTAAAATGTTTGACCGTTTAGGTTTTTCACCTCCAGCTCAGTCACTTCTGTGCCGGGCTAATGAGTGCTAATAAGCACGAAACTGCAGTCCTCGGCTGGAATTAACTGAGCTGGTGGTGTATTTCACGTTTAGAGTGAAGTTTTTAGTGTAACTGGACAGGGAGAAAAATTCTTCTGCTTTGTTGATAAGACGGGAGCTTATTTTCCCAGAAGCTGCATGTCAATGTTTGCCTTTGTATTTCTGTTGATTGAGGAACAAAAAAAGGGAAAAATTTCAAAGTTCATGAAAACGTGATAACAATAAACGACGACGCTAATCACAATATCCGATTTTTGAAACACATGTTAGTGTACAAGTGTTCCGGAACTTCGTCATTCTGATAACATTTACCGTGATCACATTAAGCGGCGCCTACAGTTCATTAATAGTGTGTTACATTGAAGAAAAGTTTACTTATTGTAAAACTACGAAATTCTTTTTAAATTCCAAAAATACTCCATTTATAAACAATCATATAAGACTGCTGTAGCGATGATTTGGTCCATGAAAAAAAAATATTTATGAAAAATTATTTGCTGTGATTCGAAATGTGTAATGAATTTACATGCTGTAAAGTATTTTCATAATGGAAAATATATCAGTACTGTAGCTGCTTATAATTTTATTCATCACTACTGTCTGAAACAACATTCACATCATCTTCATTTTCACTTTCAGAATCTGAAGCAACATCGATAAGTTCGGGTTGTTCAATAACTTCAACTTCAATATCTTCTGCTTCATCTTCTTTTTGATTAGATTTTCTTTTATTTTCTTTCACTTGTTTTTTTGTCTCCAAACATTGACGATAAGCTATGTAAAAAAAAAAATCTCTAAGAACTAAATATTTTATAAGCACTGCATTGTTTAGGCAATGAATGAAAATTCAACGATCTTACTCTATCAGTAAGAACCTCTATAATATGTTAATTACAGGATACAAACTAGCTCTCTTAATTAGTTTCTCTATTATCATCCTTTCTTCAGGTAAGTTATGAGTTTTATAAAGGTTGATCTATTTGTGTGCTGCTTATACTGTGCATGCTTTTAAATTTTCTGTAACTATGCAGTTAGAAAAAAAACATTTCTCACATCACTAAATTGAATTTCAAACACTTGGAATTTTTCAATCATTACTGTAGATTTTTTTTCAAGTATGATTGACTAGTTTTTTTTTTTTTTTTTGTACACTCAAAAAGGTAAATTCTGTATAAACTTCATTAACACATAAAATGTTACGGTTATTATTCACTAGCTGATTTGCCCGGCTTTGCCCGGTCTACCTTGAAAATAAAAATTGCGTCAAGTGACGTATATTCAACTATCAGGCGTAAAAATAACTAAAAAAAAACCATCATGATTTCCCTTCCAAACAATGACGACAGATATTAAAATACTTTAAGAAATTAAATCCAGAAAGATGATCTAAAATGCGTAACCATGGAAACACAAAATAAAATAAGATTAAGGAATTAAAATGCGAAAGAAAATGGTTCACAATTTGAATGGAATCGTGATTCCTTAAACTTGATTTAAAAAGGCTTGTAACTTTTTTCCTTTTGAGATAAAAGCTTATTTTTTCGACCATAGGTCGAGTTAGATCTGGAGTAAAAAAGGTTGATTTGTCCAATGGCGTCAAAAAGAAAACTGTGGGACAATTCTTTCACTTTTTATTGATTTATTTAATGTAGAAAGTAGTACCTAAATTTCAGCTAAGCCTAAAAAAATTCGAGCTAAAAACGCAAATAACTCCCGTCGTAATAAAGTTAGAGCATTGAAACAAACTGCGTAGAACGCGGAAAATTCTACCCTTTCTAACGATATGTAATATTAATATGTCAGAGTGGCGACAGATCAGGGAAATGAGGAAGATCAGGGAAAAGTCAGGGAACTTTATTAATCAGGGAAAAGTCAGGGAATTTTGAAAAAATAACAAAAAATCAGGGAAATTTGATTTTATGAAGAAAATTTTTTTTTTTTTGCTTTACAAAATTAAGTACTCTAATTCCCTACGCATTTTCCGTCAATTATCTGTTCAAAAGAAAAAGTAAAATGAGATGCGATTATACACTGCCGCATATTTGTGCATCTTTTTCCCTCAACGTCAAAGTATTGAATCTTACTTATTAACCACAGGATGAACTTCCTAAGATTGCTTCTGTGTCTGTTAGGTTGTTTATTTTACTTAGCTTGAAATTTCCTTTTACGCTTTCACTGCTACATAAAATAAACAATCATACAGGCAAAGAGGAAGCCTTCATTAATGCCTTAGCTCCTTGGCCTTTATTCCATTGTCTCGAAGTAATTAGTGTACTGTAATCACGATTTCAATAAGAAATCTTTGGTTTTTGAATTAATACTATAAAAGTTTAAAAGTTATTACTTCTTCGTGTTTGTAATTTAATTGCTAAAGTTGAACTTTCAATAAAAAAAAACTTCGTTTTTTTGCCGTTATACTATTTGTTGTCGCCGCAGATGATAAAGGTTTTCTTTTCTTCAGACTTAAGTGATTCTTTAATTTTATAACTAAGTTGTATTCTTCTTTTATATATTTTGAAATTAACTAATTGTTTTTTTCTTTTTGTTTTCTTGCATTTCAAAGTTCTTTGTTACAAAAGTAATCTAATATTTTTTTTCGTTACATACTGAAATCATTTGAAATGGAATTAACTCGTGTACTTAAGTAAATATCTTTATTTTTTATTGTTAAAATGCTGTATTCATTCATTAAAACCTATGTTCTTGATTAGAGAAAAGCTAACTATGAATGGATGTCAAATGGTTTCATCTGTTTTTCATCAATATGTCGATTAGTTATATAAGAATGACTACATTACTTCTATTCTTTCACTATTACTCGTTATTCTTGCAATAATTATTATACTGTTTGAAAACTTAGTTCAAAATAATTTCAATTACTTTTTAGTTCTATCTTAAATACACATATGTTTTTAAGAGTAATTTTAATAGTTTCTTAAAATTCTTATGCTAAGTGATTTCTGGAAGTAAAGTTTTTTTTTCTTAATTTTCTATAATCTTTCCATCTAGAAAAATTTAATAAGTTTTTTTTTCTCCGAAAAAATTGACTTGATATGTTTTTTTAACCATTTTATTAAAAAAGTAGCATCTTTTTAAAATATATCTTTAGTTTAGCAACTTTACACAACTTAAAACGTTTAAAATACTGCATTTTATACAAACATACAATGGATTTCAAGTAGAGTAAAGAAAGAAAACCATTATCATTGGTAGCGTAAATCAGGGAAATTTGGTGAACTTAATCAGGGAAATCAGGGAAAAGTCAGGGAACTTTTTTTCAGAATTCCTGTCGCCACCCTGTATGTGCAAGTAATTTTTTACCCCCATATTTGACAATTTATGTAAAAATTAGAAGTAAATTAGAATAAAAAAAGAACTATTCATCGAATTTTATTCTAACTGGTCTGCAAATCTTTTCAGGACTTAAAGGAACAAACTGAAAATTTCAGCACAATCGGCCGGGTAGTTCTCGAGTTTTGCGAGTTCAAACACACAGACGCTTTTTGGGGACTTCATTTTATACTATGTAGAGATTTTCACTAAAATTGTATCTAGATTTTTTTATTCTATGAAGCCAAGTTCAGGCTTGCTTTTTCGTTCTTACAATTTTTATACATTGTGTCAGTTCACATGTACGAGAAAATTTACATTGTGGGTATAATTTTTTTTTTTGTGTATTTCTGCTCAATCTCTTGACATAAATATAACATAAGTTTAAAATTATTTTTTAAAAAAGTTTTTTAGATCTTTACATCAATTTTCATGGTTTTATGAACTTTTCAAGTTAAGACTTCTAAATCTCATAAGTTGTACTAACCTAGCAAAGAATTATGCAAAGGAGGAATTAAAAAATCCATGTCAAGATCCTTCAAAGCATCAAAAACATCTTTAGCAAGTAATCTCTTCCTATTAGCATCTTGAGAAAGACTGTTAGCACTGAAAGAATTAAGTTTCTAGAGTAAATAATTCCAGTCAATAATCAAGTTGAAAAATTAAGAGATAAGAAGTAATAAACAGTTATTTCATTTCATGAACATAATTTACAGTAGTTAGGCTCTTTACAAAGAAGTATACAAATTCAATTCAGCTTTATTAGCACAATATAAAAGTATAACATTCAAAGGCAGCAGGAAATATTTAAGTTTTAATAAAGTAAATTTAATGTCACTAGCATACCTTGATGTAGCAAAAAGTACAAATACACTTGCAGCTTTTGATAATGCAATTTTTGCTCCATCGGTTACACGAACACCTTCAGGGATCTTTAAGAAAAGTAAAATTTCACATTAGCAAGTGGCTCTGGTTCACAAAAGAAAAGAAAGAGAAAAGCTAATAAAAATTAATAGTTATCATGTCTGAGCATATTTGTACAAAATAACAATACTTACAGCATCTTTTACAATTTTTGATATAGCTGAAACTGGCAAATTAAAGTCTTCAGGTTTTTGGGCCATTTTTATTGTTTTCTGAAATACAACATAATATACATCCGTTAGTACTAATTTATAAGTAAATAAAGAGAACCGTAAGAAATTTTTGAAGCAATGAAAAATTGTGCACTTTCACACAAAATTTAGATTTTTTGACTTATAACGTATTTTTTTAAAAAGATAGTCCTCGTTATGAACATTTTAGTCTTTTATGAAAATTTATGACTTGAAATCAGGATTAGAAATAAAAATTCAAATCTAGGCATCATGATGATGCCATAAACAAATTTTTCAGGTGTCAAAAAGAAAACTCTAGGTGCAATTTTTAATAAATTGGACATACAGTAACTTTGATTTAACGATATCCAATTTATTGATTTCCTCAATTCAATGATACACTTCACTTGTCCGCATTGAATATATATAGTCCTTGATTTAAAGACTTTTTACAGACCCTTGACAATTGTTAAATCGGGATTATACTGTATATGAAGCTCAGAAAAAAAAAGGAAAAAAAAAACTTTAAATAGAAAATATAATGTATAAAATAGCAATTTGTATTTTGACATCTTGAATTAAAATTATGTTTTTTGCAATCATGTCGAGATAGGACCCTACTTGTGGGTTGTGGGATTTCTTCTTTCTACAAATGGCTCCTGTCCCCCAAAATCGACGTTTTTTAAAAACCTGACCCTCTCCACTTTACACAATCCTCTTTAGATAAAAACAGCAACCAGCACATAACATGTGCATGTCCCTCCTTCTGAGCAGTGTGTCCATGTCCTCTGATCCAGGGGCCTCAAGTGAGAGTAATAAACATGTCCCTCCTCTGTGGTGGTGGCGTGTAGGACATGAAGGTCACTGTCCAGGATTAGCGGGTGCCAGTGGATGATGCTGCTAGCGGAGGCTCAGAACCAGAGGAGTGGTCTTGCTCTTGGAAGTGCTAGTGAACAGTGGAGCTCGCAAAGAGCCCAGATCTGAAAATCTAGGGAACATTAACTGCGATCAAGAGAGAGCAATAAAGCAATTTGTTGGTTGCTTAAAAAAATGCAAGTACGCATTTTTCAAATGGCAAAATTGAAGAAATATTTATCTTATTCTTTCGCATCAATTTTGAGTTATGGTTGTGATGAGTTGGGAAGAAGAGAAAGGATGTAACTCATATTAGAAAGCAGTTTATGACGAAAGTAATATAATAAATGATTTCCAAGATAACAACTAAAACAACTGACTTGATTTTGCATGAGATCTCACAACTATTTAGAGTGGAAGTAAGACATGCATTTCTGTGCATTTGATGGGATTCATTTTACAATTTCTCTCAAAAAGTGTAAAGGCATTGCATTTTCACAACCCACCTCAGTGGTGGCGATTCGGGGAGACAAGGGGAGGGGGCGATTGCACGCGCATTTTTTATCATCAAATATCGCCTGAACGTTTTAAGATTTTAATTTGAAAAAAAAATATGAGCAGATCACCCGACGATAGCTTAAAACAACATTTTTTAGACTTTGGTTTCGAAAAATTTCTAGAGAAGAACCAGTAAACATGCTCCCTTTTTCTTGTATCTTCAAAGAGGGCCTAAATTTGTGTTATTGTACGATTCCAACTTCGGAATTTTTTCTGGGAAGTGAACCCGCTTCTCCCTATTATCAGTAAAAATGGGTTTTTAAACCTCCAATTAAGAAACAAAATCGGAAGTAGTCCTCCGCATTTTCCTTTAAAGTCACCCAAGGAAGTGTGAAATTGATCTTTTAGACAGGCTTTATCAGTTCCAAAAGATTTACCGGGGAAAACCTCCGAACTCATTCTTTCCTCATATAGTCGTTAAAAGATATCCAAAAATAGCGTTTTTAAAATGATTCAACTCTGCAAAATTTTCGGAAGACAACCCCAGAACGCCTTGCCCTCAGTTTGCTAAAGATGCCCTAAATTTTCTTTTTTAAGAGTCTAGTTGCTTGATTATTTTCGGGAAGTTACCCACCAAAGTTGTTTCTTTGGATACGTCAGCTTCTTCGAAAATTTTTTGGGTAAAAGTTTTTAAAGGCCCCCCTTCCCCAAAATCGGGGATATTTCGATAGTTGGGAATCTGGCGATCTTTCTTCATTGGCGTCAATTTTTGGGTTCAGCGCCTGCGCAAGAGGTATTTTTCTTTGCAAAGAGATCAGAAACATCTATTCACATAGGGTTACTATAAATCAGCAGGGTTACCAAAATAAAATTATTTACGCCAAACATGAGTCGACCGCGCCAGATTCCCAATTATCGAAATATCCCTCTAAAATCACCCTAAGAAAGCCAAAAGTAAAGTTTTCAGCTTCCAAAAATTTCTAGCCCCCGCACTTATAATTCCCAATCGCCGCCTCTGCCCACGTTAATCTCAACATTTTTTCCCCCATAGAGAGTATTTACATCACACGAACGTGAACAGAATACAAAGCAGTGAGAAATCCACAGCGAAGATATTTCAGATAGAAAGTTGTACTCACGTATTTTTTCTTCTTACGTAAAACTTCTTGCTTCCCAGACAATTGTACATAAAAAATCAGAAATCAAGTACAATAAACAACCATAAGAAAAATTATTTATTTATCATGAACAAACATACTTTTAATCTAATAAACAATAAAATTCTATGTTTTAAATTTCGCAAAAACTAGGGGTGCGTTCAGAGTAACGGCACGAGGCGACCAAGTGTCCCAATCATGACGTCATAAAAATCGGATGGGGCAGAGCCCGAGCAGTTGTGCTCTGGACAGCGCTTGGGCCATTGGGGGGAAAACAACATGGCGGACAACGAAGGGAAATAGTGTTATGTTGATAGCGCTGCAATTACTAGAAGATAATAGCGATTCTGAAGAAAGCTTATCGACTGAGGATGAAATTGTAATTATACATGGATCAAGGAGAAGAACTGACGTCCCCAGAGTTCAGGGCTACTGCGAGAAAATTTCCTGAAATGCTGAATACAGACTTCAGATGTCACTTTCGAATCGGTCGCGAAAGTGTTAAAAGAGTTGGGAAGAATGGTACAATGAACTTACTGGTGGATTAGAAAATATGTAACACTGATCATGTCACATTTCATCACAGTGATTGATGGTTTTGCATATATTTGGACTTCATGGAACTTTTTTCTAGGTCTTAGAACTTAACGCGGAATATTTTTTAGCGGATTCAAGAACACATTTTTCTATGTTTCTTGGTTATTTTTAATTATTTTTTTTATGTTCATTGAACTTTTTTTCGTGCAGTTTAGCCTAAAGTACGTACTGCAATGGGATTTTGCAAATATTTTCCCTGTAAGGGATAAGTAGGTCCCCTCCTAAGGGTGATTATTTTATAATGAAAAGCAACTCTGACGAAGAAATGTTTATGATGAAATACAAAATAATTGTGACGACCTAGAAGAAGAACTGATTAACCAGCCACAAAAGCTGGTTACTATGTATTTGTGAAACTTGCATTAAAAAAAACTATAAAGTAGTATGTAGCTCTAATTTTGACGGTGATGCAAATGAAAAAAATATTGCTAAATTTGAAAAAATAGTGACTTTTAATTGGCTTCTTTGCAGATGAAGTGATAAACGATTCAGCCAACTTTTAAAAAATGCTACCATTCAGTGTTTCCATTTTTTTTAAAACCTATAATTGCTAAGTTTCCAAAATTCATCTCAATTTCAATCACATACCTATGTAATGTTCATTCAACATTACTTTATATATAACAGTACAATATATAGCTACAGGCTTTCAATAAATCTTACAGATGTAATTGTTTTGTTTTATAATTTTCCCATCAGTAGATATCTCATGAAATAATTTTAAAAAAAGTTTCATACAAAAGGTTAAATCTTCTTATATTTATACTTATTTTAAACTCATTGTCATACAGTGAAACCCCTTTACAACGAATACCACTACAATGAAATACCGTCTCAACAAAATACATTTTCAGTCCTCATTTAATTGCCATTACATTACTAGAATTCAATAAAAACAAAATTCCCATTACAACGAATATTATTCTGGCTCGTTTAAAGTTTAATGTAACAAGATTTCACTGTATTAGCAACATGACAGAAAAATCATATCAAATGATGTATTTATTTTGTAAAAAATGTAGTGCAGTGAAATTTCGTTACAACAAATGCCACTACAATGAAATACTCATTTCAATAAAATACGTTCGCAGTCCTTTTTCTAGAATTCCATTACAAACGAAATTCCCGTTACAACGAATATTACTTAGGGCCCTTTAAAGTTCAATGTAACGGAATTGCACTGTATCAGCTACCATGACAATAAAATCACATCAAATGATATATTTATTTTTTTTTAAAAAAATGAGAATTTTTATGGTTCTGCATCAAGGTTTTTTTTGGGAGGGGGGGGGGGGGTTGAAATGAAAAAAAAAAATGTTCCGACCCAGAAAATGAACACCCCAACCAGTGGACAAACACAGCATTGTTTTGTCATTTTCCTTCTGGAGATGGGTATAAGAAAGTTACCACTGCCAATTTACTTAAAAAATTTTAAAACCTTATTTTTTTACAAAACGTCTGAGGTGTTTATTCACTGGTTGATCTTCCCTACACAAAGTAGCCATATTCTATGATTCAAGTAACAGTAACTATATTTGAATATTTTTCTGCAATTAAAACTCATTGTTTTCAGGCATACTCATAAATATTAAATTTTAACTACATGATATTGGCAGAATTAAGAGTCGAAATTGGTTCGAGTACTGAGTATATACCAAGTACTCAGTGCTGCACTAATGTGCACTATCTTGCCACTTATCTTTTACAATGTTTCGCAGCAAATAAAAATAAAAGAAGTTTTGATAAAAAATGGATACTTGACTTGCATGCCATGCAGTTGTGTAGTGAGTGACAAATTTTTAATGGAGGGTAGGGGCACAAACAACACACACAATGCACTAGCCTACTCTGCTGATCTGACTGGGGAGATAATTAAGGGTCCTATTTTTAAAAAAAACTAACACATTTTACTCTTTTAAATTAAAATATTAATTAATGTTTGCAAAACAAAAACTTGAAAAGTTTGATGAAACTCTGTTAAATTCATATTCCGATTTCTGTTGTAGCATTTAGTAGTCTTGGAGAAAAGTGGGAGACGCTAGTTAAGGAAATTAAAAGAGTAGGGGAACTAGGCCCCTGAAATATCCACTTCTATATAAATATACAGTGCCGGATCATGGGGGAACAAGCTGGGGCCTTTGCAACAAGACAAATTCAATCTATTGCTGTTTATTTTTTTTGAATGTCGATATACTTTTAACTGAATGAAAATGAGCGAGAGCAGCATTTTAAAAAACAGCGAAAATCATTTTCCACATCCCCAACTTCTACAAAAATTAACTGTTAAGTCTGTATTTAGCTTCTACAAAACTTCATTGTTAAGTTGCTGATGTTAATATTTTGCCACCCTTTATTTATGGCTTTAAACAGTAGAACCTCTTTGATCCAAATTAATACAAATACGGATTAGACAAAACAACCCATAAATTGAACGCAGGTACATAAACTATTGTATTGCCGTGTGCAAGTAAACGGCAGTATCTGCAGAAATGAGTTTTTGAGACATTTGAAGAAATGTGTGATGAATTTAATACTTATAGGAAAATGTTGGAATTAGATGTTTTTTTCAGCGGAAACCAAGTACTGTCTGACCACGGATTGTATGGAAAGACAAACATCCAGAAATGGACGAATCTATTATTTTTTACCGATGTCGGCTTTTGTAGAAGCAGAGTCTCATTCAAATGAGCAGAATACAGGCATCAAATTTTTACTTTTCCCCCTCATCGCATAGATTTGTCTTATTTGGACATTTGAAAATTCCATGCAATCCATGGCTGGACAGGAAGCGAGCTTGTGGATAACCAATAACAAAAATGCAAAAAACGGGAAAATTTGTAGTTACTGCCCTTTACATGCACACCGCAGTATACTTGAATGTATGCCAGCATTGTACATTGTTTATTTAGCAAAAAATACCAGCTATTTGATTGTTTGTCCAGTTATTCTCATAGACGAATTTGCTTTCAGTTCATTTTGCAATTATACCTGAAAATGAACCTTTATCATATATATCTCTCAAATTAATCCACTGACCACCTAATTTATTCACCTTGGCAAGAGTAATTTTCTTAGTCCTGCTTCCATCTTTGGACATTTTCAAAAGCCAGATTTGTATCACTTAGACGGAACGCTAGCACCCTTAAATATATTTTTAGTGTAACCATGGACACATCTGCAGGATAACCAAATTCGTTACTATGCCAAATTGCAGCAAACCAAGTTTTACTTAAAGTTAAAACTGTACCATCCTTTACGTTTTACGATATTAAATTTTCATTTTATGCTCAAGATTTCTTTGAAACTATACTGGTAATTAGAAATATGCATTGTTTAAAATGTTTGATATAATAAATAAGGACATATAGTTGATTTAAAACAGGGGTTCCCAACCTGTGGGTCGTGACCCCAAAAGGTTCTTATGGGGTCACAACATTATAGGACATTTCATTTTAATTTTTAAAAAAATTGGAGAGCATCTCCAATTATCCGAATTGATTGGGACCGGACCCCTTTCAGATATCTAGACTTTTCTGAAAAAGGGGGTACATTTTAATCAGTACTGTGCGAAGGTTGAAATGGGGGAAAAAGAAAGAGCTTTCAATTAATCCAGTAGAAAGGCAGCGTACTAACAATTGCTGTCCAGGAGGGAAGGATATTGCATGCCTCTTCAGAATCATTATTTTGTGAATTGCAACAAGTGCTTTAATAAACTCACTTGAAATTTTTTTATCAAATTCTTAAAGCGAATCGGTAATTTGAAGTTTGGATAATTGGAGTTCAGTTATATATATATGTTTATGTATGGCATACAATAAGTAAAGCTTAGAGTTTTCAAATACCATTTTATCAATTTAATTTTGCAATGCATAGTACTTTTGTCATTTACAAATCACAAAACCAGATACATGTTAGTATACACGTATATACATATGGTAGTCTCCACTTATGCAATTACATAGACAATGATTTGGAAAACTAACCAATTAATATGAAACATATCATGAAATCACCAAAATTCACATTTTAAATCAACTGTGTTTTAAGAATTAACAGTAGTTTTTCAAAATAAAATGAGGAAGCTCATCTTATGTTTAGAATATTAATATTAAAAACACACATAATTTTTAAAAAATTGTCAAATGTTGTCTAGAATTTTTCAGAAACTCCTTTATAAATCAACTCATAGTTTTTATGTCATCAGAATATTGCTGTAGTCTGTGCAGTTGTTTATACAGATTACCATTTTACGGAGAATGCATCTACGGTTTTGGGCACAAAAAAGTTCTAAAAATGCATGGGTATCGATAAAAAGCACAAGATCGGTCAGGAATAGGGCTCCTAATTGGCATAAAAGTTGCAAATTAATATAGCACTGAATTTAAGCACTGAAAAGAGAAATTTCAAAAATATTTAATGAATTGAAAAGACATCTGAAATCGTTTTCATTTTATTCAGTGTTTGAACTCAATATGGACGGTTTAGGGGGGATCATGAGGCCCATGACCCTCCCCTTCTATCTGCCGCTGAGTTTATGTTTCAGCACTCAATGCATTTCTCATTTGAGCATTTGTAGAATATGGCTAATCATCAAGTGGCACTCTTCATCTTACTCTTTGATTTAATTAACCGTCAATTTTCCTATAATCAGAATTATAAAGTGTAATAAACAATACCTAAGTAAAACTCAAGGAAAATGAGGTTTGATATAAAAGAGTTTTGAATAATTGAGTCAGACCCAGACAGTATAAAGGAACAGGCGAATGCCGTTGATAGAAAAATTTTGAAAGTTTACAGACAATTGTTATATTTGAACAAATTTATGTATCACTAGTTACTACACTTTTATGATAAGCAACAAATGTTGGTTGCAAATTTCAAGTTTTCCCCCAGTTAATAATAACATGCGGGACTCATTGCGGAACTCTATTCACTTTCTACTTGATATTCTTGCTGTGGCCCACAATATAAGACTTGGGAGAAGTACAGTGGTTTTTTACAGAAAATTTTAAAGATATTTAAGTTTGCAACTGGTTTTAATTCTATCTTGCTCTGTTTGAGGTGGCACTTAAAATTGTTCTTAATTTCCAATGAAATCCATCGGCTTTGAAGTTGAAAACATGCAACTAAAAACAAGTAATTTCATTCGTTAATGGAGTTTTTTTAACCAAAACAGCAAACAATATCAAGATATCCTAGTCATTACAGTTCACAAACAAATAAGACTTATTTTAATAGTAGCACATTAAAACACCATAATTGAAATTACATTGGACAAGAGCTATTCTCACCTACCAGTCACAGCATTCAGTAGCATATAGAACAAAAAAGGTCAGCAACAGCGTATGCAGATTTTAAAGTATACTAGCATACTCTTTTGCTGCCCATTTTGTAATTGATATTTCCATAACAAGGTTAGTTTGATGCAGTAGTCCTTTGTTGTGTTACTTCACATAAAAAAAAAGATGCTGTCTTGAAAATAAAAAAGGACTGTACACAAAATAACATAAATGAACAGTACTAAAAATTCTAATTACTACTTCAAACTGAAAAGCAAAAATTTTTTTAAAAACCTTTTTCGATTTTGAATTAAATAAGAGCTTCTTTCTTGGTGATAGCATAACTATGCATTTACTTTTTTTATCGGCTTTTAAGAAAAGCTACGTTGTCAGTATTACGTCGCAGAAATTTTGTCAATTTTCTCATTATGGAGCTGCGTAAATACTAATAAATGAGTGCATACACTGAGTTTTTCCACTCAAAAGTTCCATCATTTCTTTCTAAACAAATATGAGCGACAAAATCTTCTTCATTCGAAAATAATAATTAACGATCGCAGCATAAACCATCACAAACTTCTCTATTTTCGAACTCGAATGTGTGAAAAGTTGATAAATAAGAGGGATAATTTTCAGCCAATGAACATCATCCTCTGCGAATGTCCCAAACACGTGACCTATCTGCCCAGCTAAATTTCTTGGGCTGCTTGCGCTCTGTCCCGAGTGACTCGGGCCACTACTCTGGACAGCACCTGGGACATTCGGGCTCTTCGAGCTGCTACTCTGGACGCTTTGGGACATGACCCGAGTGTCACGAGTGCCTCGTGCCGTTACTCTGAACGCACCCTAGAAACTTCACGTTATTGTTATTTTCTGTACGGTCTACAGTTATACGAAAAACGAAACCCTTTAAAGGAGCTACTTAAAAATTTCACATTTAAGTAGATTTTCAGGTAAATATCATAGTTTATTCTTAACGGAAAGTTTTTTTTTTAAACCTCTGGTATTTTACCCCTTTAAATACCCTTTTTTGCAGCTTTTTGCGTCACCGAAACACTGAATTTTACTCCGGTGGCAACATACATGATGGATCTCTCATTTTGGTAGTCATTGTTGTTCATCGCTTGTTTTTTCTGGAATTTAGAAAAAACTTTGGCATAACGCTGGTAAGAAAATAAAAAAATAAACGTCTTCCCTTAAAGTGAAAAGCATGCTGTGTATTTCTTCATTTAAAAGTTAACCTGTCTTTCTACACTTCTCTGCAGCCACATATCTAAATAGACGTATCCCTCGAAAATAAAAAGAGTACCTTTGGTTTGGTGCATTAAGGAGACTGACGATCATTCCTTTAAAATATTGTTTCCTCAAAACAGGTGTGATATATTTTTACTCTTCCTACCTGTAATGTACTTAGCGTTTGAATTTACATTTCTGCTCTAAAAGGTTTTATAGCTAATAATTTACATATGTAGCTATGAGCTTGTAGTGTACGAGCTTGTATTCAATTATTTTAGTAACCAAGGGCTTTTTGTAATCAACTTTCATTTAACAGTTTTGCATACATCTTTTATTCAAGCAGTAACCACTTGCGAAAAATGTCCAAACTCCGTTTATTGTTTAAATTATTAGTTTTCATATTGGTGACACTTTTTTCCATTCCTTTTGGAGTCGCTCAAAAACCTTACTGCATAGTTGTAAAAAGCTTTGTTGCCAGTTTAATCTCAAAACACTATTGTAATAATTAAAGTTTTTTTTAAAGAAATGATAAGTCTCTGATATAAAGGTACATTCAAATGATTCATACCCGATGCTCGGAAAAAATTGCATGAGAGAGGGAGTGGTGGAAAAAAAACTGTATTTTCCATCCACTTGCTGTCAGACTAAAGTGTATCCTTTGCCGTTTCAGATTCACCAATTTTGGCTGGTAAAGAATTATGTTTCCTAGGCTAATTTATTTTTTATAGTCACCATCACATTTTATATCTTAAAAGAAGTTTATTACAAATGATAGATCCCCCCCCCCCCCACACACACAAAGAGAGAGAAAAATAAACATACACAAAAGTCTTAATAGGACCAGTGTTTAGGAAGCGAATAATTGAGAATGTTTTGAATTTAACGGGGTTGCAAGTTAAGTTTTCTTCCATATTACTGGCAGCTTGTGGAGTTTTATGTAACAAATTTTGAGAATTTAATTTGTAGACGTTAGGTAGCTTACAAATTATGTTTGAAAGATTTTTTAATTTAATTAACAGGGTTCACACGAAGTAAAATTCCAAGGTGGGATTTTTTATCTTGAGCTTGACAAAATGTTGAGTGGAATTTATAGGAACAGCGTGCAAATGGATTTTTTTTGAGTGGGATTTGAGAAAAATATTGCAGAAATTGTACAATCCTGTGTTCAAATGTGAACCCTGATTAAGTATTTTATACATATTTAATAAATATATTTTTTGACAAAAACAAATCAGTGATATTTTATTGCATTTGAATTTTTCATTGTGCAAAACAAGAAGATATACATCCAAAAAATTGGCATATTTGTTTTTCATAATGGACAGATCCTGCACCCCTCCCATGAAAATATTAAGTGGCATGTGCCCTGGTTGGATCAACATCCAAAAGCATGAATTTCTGGCTGTTTTAAGTATAAACTGCAGTGAAATTGATTGATACATTTTTTTTTTTCAGTGATACAAGAGT
This sequence comes from Uloborus diversus, assembly GCF_026930045.1. NCBI lineage: Eukaryota > Metazoa > Arthropoda > Arachnida > Araneae > Uloboridae > Uloborus > Uloborus diversus. Next base: position 230,779,758 of record NC_072731.1, on the reverse strand, counting down.
TGAGTGAAAAGTTTAATAAAATATTTTAAAAAGAAAAAGAAATCTAACATTTGTTTCCAAGAACTGAATTTTGCTTGTTATTCGTCTTATTTATAATAAAAACTAGTTTAATATTTTCTACAAATTCTAATTGTATTTTTTTCAATAATTCAGCAAAAATTGATTCCCCGGGGAGTGAAGAAATGAGTTCTTCTGAGGAAGTGTCATGGATCTCTTGGTTTTGTGGATTGAGGGGAAATGAATTTTTTTGTGAAGTAAGTATATTGATTCATGTATTGCATTAAACTTGTTTATATATACTATACTCACTTCCAAAAGTTAAACTTTGATGGGTAAATACATCCACTCATTTTATCCAGGACTTAAAATGAAAAAAGTGCCTGAGCCCTATATTCCTTAAAAGTCTTTTTAATGTTAAAGTAGTCAGAGTTTTACCTCAAAAAAGATTAACATGTGCCCAAATCGCATTGTCCAAATATAGTGAAACTTCAATAAGTCAAAGTTGCAGGGAAAACGAAAAAATTGAGTTATCGAAAATTCGGCTCATTGAAAAAAAACTAGAAAAATAAAAAAATACAACCCAAATTTAAAATAATATAATGCTTTTCATTTTTTTTTTTTTTGGAAAAAAGTTTATTCTAACCAAATGTAAGTGCAAATTAGGTATTTAAATGAACATGTCACTTTTCTTAGACCTTAAAGTGTACATTTCTTTTCAAATATACTTAATTAAAAATAATCTTAGACAGAATAATCCAAAAGTTTGTAGTGATGAGAGTTTGAATTGAGTCAAAAAATTAAAATATTCAAATTAAAGGGGAGAAAAGATTAAAAAAAACACAATATTAATACTTGAATGCTTCATTTTTTGCTGTATTCAATTCTCTAACTCCTTCACACACGGATTCTACCACCTATTTACATTCACCGCTTCTGACATAGTTTCATACCCTCTTCAATGAGGCAACTAGTTAAATTTTGTTGGAGGGCACTTGGTCTAGAGCCGCCGGTCGATTTGACATCACCACAAATTTTTTATCGTATTGAGATCGGTAGAGTTACTTGACCAGTTTTAATACCATAATTCTTCTTTCTGTTTAAAATCTACGAGTTGATTTAGAGATGTGACGCAGAGTAGAATCTTGCTGAAAGATAAAATGTGTCACTGCTGTGCCTCAGATGAAGTATCATGCAGTATTATTGATAAACAGTGGAAGTCACACAGTGTTTTATTTTAAGATAAATACAATCGCCCAATTCCAGCAGCCCCTCATGCACCCACACAACATAAAGGATGTCTCAAATTTGAGAGAACATCTTACACAAGGTTTCTCATAGGTTTTACTTTTTAAACGCCAAACCCGAACACCTTTTTTGTTCACAGATATTTAAAAAAAAAAAGATTCATCACGGAATATAATACTTTTCCAACCTTGTTACCCCTGAATGAGCTTCTCTTTGCTTCAGGAGTGTCATGAACATTTCTGCTTCATGTTTATCTTTGGTCTTAGTTCGTAGATCCACTATTGGCAACTGCAGTTTATGTAAAACTCGAAATGTAGTTGGCATGGATACAATAACTGTAGATTCTTTCCATCATTTATGGACGTCAGAAACATTTTTCAACTATTATTTTGAACGGTTCACTGTAATTTGGGTTCATCTCTGCCAGTTGTTACAATTTTTCTACCTCATTCGCTTCAATTCCTCTGTAGTTGGTCAGTTCTATCTTTAGTTGGTCAGTCTTTTAAAATCTTGCATACCGTAGATTGTAAAACATTCATTTGAATTGAGTTGGATTGTTTTTTTCTAACATTAAGCAATGATAAAGTATGCAACTTTGTTTTTCCCATATTTATCACCTTGACCATCCACTTTGAGCGATAAGAGGCTTTTAAAAGAGCATAAAATTATCCGGGCGTCAAGCTTCATGCTTGTGACAAACCATTTGTTAACAGGTATGCAAGTATTTTCGCTACTTTTTTAAAATTCACATTGAATGAATGGATAGCCCAGTAGCAGAAACTTTCTAGCCAGTCTGCGACACTATTTTCGGTAGTTGAAAATAATCTGCAGCATTTTTATTAATTTTATTTTAAGTTTTCATGTCCTTAATGTCTCTCATGTCCCAAAGGACTTGATGCACAAGTCCTTTGTGAAGGTCAAGACTTAGACAATTTTCCAACTGGCCAGTGGCCACTAGACCCGAAAAACTTAGTGGCCACCACTGTCGCTGAGTTTTAAAGCATTAAAAGGGGGGGGGGGGGAGGCTGCAGCCTTCACTACTTTCATAAAAATAAATAGAACTCTACACACTATGAAAAACGATTATTCGAGACATATTGATTTTAATGTGGAAAATTTGCGTTGAAATAGGTTTTTAAATTTTTTAAGTTATTAAATGAGAAGTTGGCAGGAAACTGCACTTTAGATGAAATATTTAGCTTATAGCAAAGCATATGAATGAGAAAATATAGCAAAGTATATCATTGAGGATCAAATACAACTGTGCAGATAATAATTCGCATTTTTCAAAAAAATATTTTATAAAAAGAAAAAAAAAATGATTTATTGAACATTTTATGTTATCTTCAATAGTTAGTGTTGAGGTAAACATCCAATTCTGTTTTTGGAAACTTGGGTAAGTAATAGAGTATCGTTTATTTCCATCTTGCGAATTGCCAAACATGGCGTCTAAGCGAAAAATTCATGGTTATAAATAGATATTTGAATTTGTTATGTAAAAGTAGTAATAAACTCAAAATCCTTAAAAAACTACAATTTAGGTGAAATAGTCAGTTTTTAGCACATTAGCCTCTAAAGCAATAAAGATAAGATAATATTCTGAAGATAAAATTTTGCATTTTTAACGACAATAATAAAGAATTATCCGAAAAAATGGCACATTTTGCATAATTTTCAACAGTTTGCATTGCAATAAACATCCTATTCCGTTTTTGAAAACGTAGGCACTTCATGAGTCTTGCGTACCAGCATCTCGGGAATGACCAAACATGGCGACTACGCTAAAAAGATATAAATTTCTGAATTTGTTGCAAAAAAATATTTTAAAAATAAAAATCCTCATGAAACTAAATTTTAATTGAACAGTTTTAGCGCTTTTGCGTCCAAAAAAATGAGGATAAGGTGAAAATTTCACATGAAATTTTTTATTTCTCAAGAAAATTATTTAAAAAAAAATGATTTGCAGCACATTTTAAGGTATTTTCATTTCTTGGCAGAAGAATAAAGCATCCAATTCATCTTTGTTTTTGAAAATCTTTGCACTTTTCTACTTTGATTTTGTGAATGACCAAATATGGCGACTATGTTTCTAGCTGAAATGCTGAAGCATCCATCGCTCAAAAAGCGATCTCCAAACAATCTTTGCCAAGTTGATTTTTTTTTTCTTTTATTTATTTATTTTTTTTTTTAGTTCTTTTTTTTTTTTATTGTTCTTTGGTAAAATTATCTGCAGGCCTTCGAAAAATCTGCGACGCGCGTCTCGCAGTTTCTGCTACCGGGATGGATAGTTCTAAATTTTTTGACCTACATAAAAAATCAAGTAAATATTACAATGTGTTAATGATCCATTAGTTATTAAAATAATATCTGCTAAGTTGTTAAAATTGATTTACCCGTTCCTGAATAACATGTTTTATTCTTTTTAATTTGTATGCGTTCATTTTTCTGACTCGGGGACAAGTTTTTTTCAAACAGTTAAGCTATTCTATCATTTTTAATTTGGGTTGTACAACTACTCAAACTCTTTATATTAAGAGAGAAAATGAATGGAATAATGTATCATGGAGATTACATTTTTACTTGAAATAATTAACGTGTAATATAATTACGTACAATGCAAGAGTTAGGTTTGAAAGCAAATTGCATTTTTATGTATATATATATTATTCATAAGTTTAAAATATATATTTTTATCATATAATGTAACAGTTTTTATACCCTAGAAAAAAAAAATATTTTTTTGAAACATTGCTTCTGAGCAGAAATGTTTTCTTTCATTAAATAGTCCTTGGATAGTTTTGATGCCTCTAAGGAGGCTTTGGAATTATCCGGGGATGGGATTCTATAAAAACGCGCTACACGATCTGCTGTCCTTTCTTGTATCTTGAATAGGTAATTTTAGAACTGGCATCACCAGAATCATTTTCTCTATTTTTTATTATGCACGATCACAGTAGTAGAATATTCTAATTAATATTCCGTCATCAACTGCTATAAAATACATAAATAAAGAATGATTTTTTTCTTCAGTAAAAACTCCACTCATTTTGTGGGGAAAACAACGATTTCGACTTATGGAGTTAGGTTGGCAAGAAAAATCTGACGACAGTCATGAAATAAAATTCAGCTTATTAAAAAATTTTAGACTCGTCAAAATTCGGCTTATTGGAAATAAATAACATTAATTCTCCTTTCAGTTAGATGGAATAAAGATTTACTTCGTCTTATCGTAGTTTTCATCTCATCGAAGTTTGACTTGCCGAATGTAAAAAAATATGGCGAGTTACACAAATTCAAAGATTTTTTTTTTTTTCAGTTTTGTTGCCTTTCTAGAAACTTGGACAAAAATTTTAGTTTTTCTTATTACGTTTGATAAATTTGGTTTGATAGCATTTGTCATTTATAATTTTAAAATTCTAATTTCTTACATACAAAGTTATTTTTAAAATAAAGTTTAACTCTGCATATAAAATGTAGTAGTAATCCGTATATAAATAATAGCCGATGATCGAGTAACCAGTGTGATTCAACAATGAAACTCTCGCCACGGCATGATAATTTGGTAATGTTTAACATGCAGGGAAAGGCTTTATCGTGACAAGGCTGAACTCGATCCGGGAACTTAACTGTGTTACTGGTAAGACTGGGTCATTTCAGCAAAATACAGAAACAAAAAAATGGTCAACAATGAACGCTACCTACTGGAGTTTAGGGTTCATCCACTGGAGTTAGGGTTACAATTTCAAGTATCAAAATATCACCAAACAGGCAATGGCTTCGTTCAAATGTAGAAACAATTTTCACTCGTGATACCTTGACGAGTGATTTTCTAGTAAATTAAGAAAGATAGAACTCACCAGTAACTGGTTAAGATCTTTTAATGGTCCACCTTTTCTCAGAATTTTAAGCTGTTTTATTTTAAGCTACCCTGATAACTCTAACCATGAAATAATACAGTAGTGAAAATTGAATAGCAATTGGATGTGGACTTATAGGAGGGACACCCCTACAAAGGTGTGTCAATTTAGAAAGGTTTTCTCCCAATTGAAATTAACATTAGGCCAACCATAAGAAAAGTAAATGTAGAGTTATCAGGGTAGTCGAGTTACCAAAGTTTCACTACACATTAATGCTATATTATAAGCATAATTCATTTCATTAAGTGTGCAATGAGAAAAATAAATCTAAGATTTAAAAAAAATGTTTTTTACAACATGAATATTTTTTCGGACAATTGCTCTCAGGAGCGACTCTGATACTCTGGTTTTATTCTGAACAATAAATGAAAATATTGTAAAGCAAACCCCTACAAAAACGAGTTTTTGATACTTTTTTTAATATTTCAAGAGAAAATACCACCCTAAGTATCCCCCCTTGCTACAATTCTTCATGATACTCCGATTTTACTCTGAACAATAAATGAAAAAAAATGTAAATCAAGCCTCCACAAAAAAGGATAGTTTTTGATGATTTTTTAAAAATATTTTAAAGAGAATTCCACCCTTAGAATCGCTTCTTGCTAAAATTGTTCATGTGTTTGAACTTTTTACCTATCTCAACCTCTCAGAAGAGTATTAATGGTAATTATGATGTGCTTTTCTCCTCCAGATCAAAATAATGCTTATGAAATGTTAAAAACCTCAAATAAGTCTAGCCAAAAAGTAAAGGGTTGTATGGGGGAAAATAATGGTCATATTTGTTTTCCCCCATTCATTTCATGGCGTCTTTTTGTGTGAGAATCAGCAAAAGTGGTGTCAGAAACATGAGTTTTTTTTTTTTTTTTTTTGAGTAATAGTAGGATAACCCACTCAAAGAAGCATTAGATAGTGAAAGATGTGAAATGAGATCAAATTAATCATGCTTTGAGGTTCTGAAAACACAGTGCATAATTGTCTCCACATTTGTGGGAAAAAAAATAATATATATATATATATATATTAGGGTGGTCCTTATTTATAAGGAAAAAAATTTTTTTTCGAATTTTTTAGAAATTATTTGCCAGAATGTACCTTTATATAAGACATGAAAATATAACAAATTTCAGCTCAATCGGTTAATATTAACACGTGCCGCATCGACGCTGAAGTTGTGAGATTCAATGTAAGGCAGTTATTACCTATAAGAACGACAATGTACGCTCGACTGTAAACATAAAATTACGCATTTTTTTTTAAATTTTAGTATAAAAACATACTAATTAAAATGAAAACGTAAAATAAAGATATAGTTTATCCTAATACTATATTTTTTATTTATTGAAATGATACATCCACTTCAGATACATATTTTGGATTTAAGTAAGCCTCCTTTTGTGGCGACTGGGAACTCTCTCCGGTACTCCTGAACAACCTGAATAAAAAAAAAATAATATTGAATGTGTTTTCTAAACCTAGCCTATATAATGTGTTCAAGAAAAAAATAACAAAAAATTAAATTTGTTTATACATACCTGTATCAAAAATTGTTTTTGATGTTCATTTTTCGTCATTTTTTCATTGTAATCCTCAATCAACTTGACTCCTCTTTCTGCAATATCATTTGTACATTTTAAGGTTGAAATGATATTTTTTCCTGTGCGATAATCCTCTCTGTTTTCCCAATTCAGCGGATCGTCCTAAAGAAATTCAACACAAATACCGAATCGTTTAAATAACTGAAGTGAATTGGCGGACAATAATTCAGTTGGTAGATCTTTTTGAACAAAATTTTGGACATCTCGGATTTGCAACGATAGTTTTTTCTCAATGACTTCTGTCTCTTCATTTTCTTCTTCTTTTTCATTCACAGTTTCTATGTTTTTACTTGCACATTCCATAATTTTTTGAGCCATTCTAATTTTTTCAACTCTCTCAATTCTATCGTCAAATATTGCCATGGCAGCACACTCTTCACTTAGATACCATAAATGGTTTAAAAATTTTGTTATTGCAATGGTTGCAATGTTTTCATTAATATTTTTAAATTTAACCAATTTTCTCAAAAAATATATATCATTTAGGGGAGCTCCTGTAGTATTCGTTGCTGAAAACCAGGCCTCTACATAACAGTATACAACGAAAACGCAAATTTCTGCATTCAGTTTGGAATTATCCTTTCTCATTTTCATTTGATCGCGAAATAAAAAAAGTTTTAAACAATAAATCGCTTTAGACATCCATCTCGCTAAATGATATGCACCGGGGGCCCTAAAACTCACATTTGTTTTATCTCCCAAAAAAATGAGCGTCAATTGCAAAAACTCTTTGTAGTCATCACGTGGTTGCTCTTCTGCAAGTTTCTGTTTCACAAAATAAATAATTTCGGGCGCTACATCTTTCAGTGCATTATAAACGGCTTCATCGCTGGTATAATCTAAAAATTTCATTTTATCAATATTCTTCCAGTTTTCTTTAAGTGCTTTGAATTGAGCAATTTCAGGGCCGGATGTTACAATTGCTTTTGTCCTCGTGAATACACCAGCCAAAACGACCTCAAATATATGGTGTCGGCATGGAAGCCACAAAATATCTCGCCCTAACCTTTGTTGAAGCAGAACTGCAGCTCCTTTTATACGTCCAGTGTTTGATGCTGTAGTATCAAAACAAAAGGCTTGAATTTTTTCGGTTAAATTCCATTCATCAGTGATATGGAACACAGCAGAGCAAACTTCCGATCCTCCTGATGATGCAATTCCAGGTACTCCTAATAATTGTTCAAAATCTAAACCAACCGCGATCACAGGAAGCCGATCAATTTTCTCATTTTTTGTGATATCAGGCAATAATTTGGAATCCCAATGCACTTCAATAAAATTTGCATCATTTCCTACCGATTTTATTGATGAATATTTTATTTTCCGCAAAATCTCTCTATTTCTTTTGATAGACGATCTATTGAGAACAAACTCGGTGATATCTATATTAAGAGCTTCTAGGACGGCAGAAATAATATGCATTGCATCCCTGTCACTCACTTTACATTTGTCCAAGGCAGCGGCCAGGCGAGGTGTCATTAACGTCTTTCGTCCTCTCTTGTTTGAAGATGGACCCTGTTGAGATTCCGATATGAAATATATGTCATCTTCACTGTTGTCTTGATTTATCACTTTTTTCTGTGAATCTTCGTGTTCTTTATCTTCCATTTCAAAATGTCCAATCGAACAACTAGAATTTTCCAACAAATCTTCTTTTCTTTTCAACTCTGCAGCTGTGCGTTCTTCTTTCCGCTTTTCCTTACGTAATAATTTGATATCTACTCCCAACATACAACCTACTCTACCTTTCTCCCTTTGCTTAATTAAAAATTCTCTATCTTCGGCGATTTTAATCTCATTTAACGCATTTAAGGTGGCAATATCGAAAAGGTTGTCTAAAGCTTCTTTAAAATCATTTTCTTTTTCTCTCTGCCGTTCAGTATCTCTATTTTTAGATTTTTCTAAATTTCTGACATTATCGTACAAAGATTTTAATTTCGAAATACAGTTTGAACGGTTTTGAACTGGGATTCTTGCTTTTTTCCAAAAAACGACCACTTCATCAATAACTAAAGCACTGCTGTCATTAAGATTTAAATTTACCACTCTCATGTTATAAAAAAGTACACTCAAAACATCTCGTTTACATGGTAATTTACTACCGCAGATTTGATTTTTCATCACTCCAACTAGATAAATATTGTTCCGCAAAGTGGACATTTCAGCACTTTTATCAATTACTTATATAGCACGTCTTTTCTTATGCACTTCAAGTACGAAACTAAAACGAATGTAGCATTGAACAAATAATATGTAAAAACAAAATTGACTTGTCGAGACTTGTAGTCGCGCTTGTAGCGAATTCGAACGCACTTGGCGCCGACTCGTCGTAGCATGTTAGACAGTCAGATGCATGAAACTTCAAGGCCAATGCGGCACGTGTTAATATTATCGGATTGAGCTGAAATTTTGTATTTTTAATGTTTTGGTGTAACTGAACAAAATTACAAATAATTTTGAAAAAATATGAACTTTCGAAAATAAGGACCACCCTAATATATATATATATATATATATATATATATATATATATATATATATATATATATATATATATATATATATATATATATATATATATAATAAAGCATTGTAAATTGCAAATGTAAAGGCAGGGTGTGTTGGTTATTATTATTATTATTTTAATACATTGTGCCTCTATCTAATGTGAAAATTTCTGGTTAGAACATAACATTTAATTTATTAAAAACAGAATGTTTATCTTTGCATTCAATATAGTGTTTTAATGATTTTAATTAAATTGGTAAACAACCTTAAATTCAATGTAAATCCAAGCCTTTTAAATTAAATATTATATAGGATTTTTGTATTAATTGTATAAGTAAGTAATGAAACAAATTAGAGTCAATTCAAGATAACTCGAATCTAAAGGGACAGACAAAAAACTTCGACTTACCGCTAGTTTAGGTTTTCGAGATTTTAATATTAAAAACCAGCAAATATTTTAATCAATATGTACGTATAACAGACAAAACTACGGAACTTAAAGCTTTTTTGCCCAATATGTAGTTTCTCCTTGAAGAGTTCTGAAGACGAAGTTGTGTCTGGTCTTAAACTTCTCCAGCCATCCAGCACTGGCGTGGAATTGTTTATGTTCAGCAATATAGCAAAATTCATTGCTTTCTAATGCAGCGAAGACCCACTTATAGGAATGCCATGGTCTTGATTTCGATACTGCTGGAACCACTTGAATAGAGCTGGTTCTACTTCGGGAAAGGTGCGCAACATTCGTTTCAAATTCGGATTCATGGATTCATTCCGCTTTTGAAAAATCTTTCTTTTTGATTGTTGGATTCTTTTCAGTGTCACAAATAAGATTTAGTTTGCTTTCTAAATCTAAGGTTTTTTCCTTTGCTTAGACATCTTTAATAGTAAAGACAAATATTTCTCTCTCTTTGGAACTCATCAGCAAATGATTAAACTAAAGAATAAAGGGGAATGCATCATGACTTAGTCAGATTTGAATAAAGGTACAATGAGTTGAGTTGACAACTTAACAGTTAAAAAGCAGATTCGTAGTCCAGCAACATGTCTAATTGTAAACAGTACAGTACAACAAAAGAAAACAAGCTATATTCTTTTCCGCACGTGTAACTCCTTTATCGCACATTGGCTTTAACAGGTGTTCTCCTTGCTTTAGAGGTCTAATGTGCAGTAATTGCAAGTGAAGGTGAATGAATTTTTCTCTTATAGTCACTTGTTTCTTTCTCCCCCCCCCCCCCCCCTTTTTTCCCATTCTTTCAAAATAAATTTAGAGTGATCTTTGAAAAAAAAAACTTCGAGCTAAAGGAAGTTAACTTCGAGATGTAGAGAATAATTATAGCATGGAATTAAAATACAAAGGGGGCGGAACTTGATAAAAACTTCGAGTTATCGTAAATTGACTGTAGATAGAAAAAAGCTTCTAAAAATTTTGATTGCTTTTCTAGGTTGACGAAGATTACATTCAAGATAAATTTAACCTTACAGGACTAAGTGAACAAGTTCCTCATTATCGTCAAGCTCTAGATATGATATTAGATTTAGAGCCTGGTATGTTTTCTGTTCAATTCTTATATATTTTTAATTTTTATTTGCATTAAGTCTTTTGCTCTGCATCAACTGCTATTCTGTGTATCCTTTTTTCTTATAAGTTAAATAATGGAGTTTATAAAAATTTAATGTGATTTTGTTGAAAGTAAAATTTTTTAAAGATGATACATGTGTTTTTTATGTTATAATTCATAGATGATGAATTGGAAGATAATCCTAACCAGAGTGATTTAATTGAACAAGCAGCTGAAATGTTATATGGCTTAATACATGCTCGGTACATTTTAACCAATCGTGGAATTGCACAAATGGTGAGATTTGGTGGCTATTTTAAATACATTACTAAGCAATTAAAAAAAAATTACACATTAAGGCAGGAAATGGCAAAGCTTTTTATATAAAAAAACCCCAATAACACTAAATATTACTTTTAACTACATATGTTAGAAATGTTTAGTAAAAAGAAAACTTAGCATTTAGTTGTTCATTTAAATTAGACTTAATTTTTGTTGAAGAATTTTACCTCTTCCCCCTTTTGCTTCTAACAATCTTTATAAAACATTTGATAGAGTATTTGCTGGAGTAATTTGTTCCATTATGTGCAATGTATTACTTTAAGAGAGGCATGATATATTTTTAATATTAGTTTCTTTTGTTTTTCCTTTCAGATTGAAAAACACCAAAATGGAGACTTTAGTGCATGTCCACGTGTGTATTGCGAGAATCAACCAATGCTTCCAATAGGTACTGCTTACAGTTAATACTGTTTTGTCTTCATATATACATATTTAGTTAAATTACTTAGATTTAACATTTTTCACTTTCTTGGAGTGAGTGAGATGGATATTTTGCTCCCTCCCTAACATCGTTAAAAGTTCTCTCCCCACTCCACTAACTCATGAGGGGCTAAAAAAATGTTTAAAAGTTACAAAACTTGGAATATGTGTAAGAAACTAACCCAAACTAGTGCAATCTTGTATTGTGGATTATTTAAAATAAGTGATGCATGATATTAATAATAACTGATGTAAGTTGTGCATCATTAATTTGCTTGAGCATATTTGTTCGCAACTTTATTTCAAATGAAAGTTTTTAATAAGTAACCTTAATTTCTTATTGATTTAATTAGTTCTGATTGGTTCTGCTCAATTTCCAAATTATAACCTATTAACCTGGGATTTTTGAACATCTTTATTTTATTGATATGCATGCTTGTTAACTTGACTAATGCCTATGAGTCAGGTATAAGATCACTTTTACGAAATCCAAACTTTGATAATGTATCAAGATTTGACTATTATTATGTAACTTTATTGCAATGTTTTGACATGTAGTTATGTATCATTCATTTTAGTAATAGTTAACCAAGGATTAGCTTCTAACTTTGTTTCTTGACTTTATATGAATGTAATTGTGAAATCAAACATTTTTTTCAGGCTTATCTGATGTACCAGGTGAATCAATGGTCAAATTGTACTGTCCAAAGTGTACTGATGTCTATAATCCCAAATCATCTCGCCATAATCAAACAGATGGTGCTTATTTTGGTACTGGATTTCCTCATATGCTATATATGGTTCATCCTGATTATAGACCAAAGAGGCCAACAAATCAATTTGTGCCAAGGTATTTTTCTCCTCTTTTTGATGGTACAAATTTTATTACAATTTTTTTCTTTTTTTAAAACACGAAAATGTTATGTTTAGAGGTTCCTTCCAAGGTAACTTTAACTGTGAAAAGTTTTTAATTCATATTGACACTAAATAATTTCATTGTGAGAAGATTTCTAATGCATATAAGACTCTTAACACAAGGGGGGAGGTCGAGCTTTGGAAAATGTTACTTGAGTTAGCTACCACCTGATTTTCCCTTTGTTTATTTATTTATTTATTTTGTGATAATTGTGCCCATAAATATATCGAATCATCCATGGCAATACATTTTATATACCCTGCTTCTATTTTTAAATTGATAAATGTTCTGCAATTTGGGCTCCCAAAGAGTGTTTATGTACGTTATATAAATTAGCAATCAGAGAATAAGTTTTAAATCTACTACTCGAATCCATTCTTCATTTGTTTTGCTTTTTAATGAAACATTTTGTTTCTGTAATATCTCTGATAGTAAGGATTTTTTTCAAATACATTTGCTTCAAAAACATTTTTATTTTTCACACCATTAAACAATATCCACCCCTAAAATTCTCTACATTAGATTGTCTGGATTAAATAGCAGAAAATGTGATTTTATGGTCTTGGTTATGCTTGAGAACTAATATTTTCCTTTTTCAGGCTTTATGGCTTCAAAATTCACCCTTTGGCATATCAACTACAGCAACAAGCTAGTGCTAACTTCAAGGCTCCTGTTCGAACAATTCCCTTCAATAACAACAAACGCTGATCAGAATCTCATGAATGGAACTGGCATCTTCAATTTATGTTAACAGTTCACACATTAAATTTAATAAAAATGACTACATTTCAGTTGATAGAAAGGAATTAACCGAATGTCTTCTATTTTCCTACTGTGTTTTTGATTTCTTTCAAAGCAGTTGTATGGTAACTTGTGTTGGTTTTTAAACATTTTGTCTTTGAAAACTTTTAAGCATTGTTTTCATGTTATTATATTTAAACAATTTTAATGAAATTTTAAAATAACATCCTCTGTTTTGTTCATTTTAGTTGATTGTTTTTCGTAAAGTTTTATTTTATAGGGGTTCCCAACTTTTATACATTTTATCTGTTCTTTGCACCCCAAGCCCCCTTTTTTTTTCTTTACAATATCTAATAATAACTGATTTTGTAAAACTCACCCATATTTGTAATTCCATCTTTTGGATATCATTACTTTTATATTTTCCATTATTTCATTCTTGCATCTACCTTCTTTAACAGACTATTAAGCTGTTCTTTTGCCACACCCATTTGAAAATTCCAACAACACCAATCTTAAAAATTTGCAGTAACATACATCAGGTTTTATTTTTGGTTTGTTAAAATCAGAAACTAATTTTTGTCTAAAATCACTGATAAGGAGAATGGTTATGGATAGCATTCAGAGAAATGGAGGATTTCCAATGCTTTAAAATAATTAAACAAAAATCGGGAAACATTGCAGCCACTACTACCCAGGAATTAATTATTTTAAGCCTTTCTCAAAATGTTAGCAATCATGTCCTCTTTAAAAACACCTGGACATTCTATTTCATTGACAGCTCGTCTACTTCTCCTGAAAACATTTGAAAAGAAATCATGGAGTTTTTCCTTCAATTCAAAGCAAAACATATCTTAGTAAAAGTTGCTTTTTTCAGAATTGACGAAATTAGTCACAATTTTTAAACATTGATCACTGTTTTCACTTTTTGAAACTTTTGCTTTTGACACTGATGACATATCTACAAAAGAAAAATCTTACCTGTAAAGGTTTATTTTATTTTTCCTTCTGTAACCAATTTTCTTTCAAAAAAAAAAAAAAAAAAAATCTTCAAAATGCAATGAGGTTTAGGCAAGTTCCTTCCTATGCAGTGAATTACGTATAACAATAAAATTAATTCAGTTCAGGCTTCACGGAATCGATACACAGTATGGGAAATAAGTATTTAATTTTACTGCTCCTCAAGTTCTGATATTGAAGAGCAGTTTTGTAAAACTGAGAAGCAGTTGACCTTTGCTCAATTATATTTTTTACAAGAAAACAAACAACTTTTAAGAAATGTAACATTTAATGTATGCCTTTAAAAACAAACTTTCACAAAGTAGAAGAACTGGTGCAAATAGTAGGTGGTTCCACAAATAGAAAAAAATTTAGAGCATGAAAATTGAAAAAAAATCCATTAAAATTTTTTTAAAACTATTTTTAATTTTTTTAATGCTTTAACTATTACTAAAAGGGTATGTACTAATTTTATTTTATAGGAAAAGAACATCAAATGACTGGCCTGTTTGGCACTAAATATGTTCGGAATGAAAAGCATTTTTTGTTCTTATAATATTGCAAAATAAAAACATAAGTTTATAAGTCAACCAATGTTAGATTGAAGTTTTGCAAATGTGAGAATTGTATACATGTTTTAGAAGTTGATCAAAATGAAAAAAGCCTAAATTATCCAGAAAATGCAGCATATAACGAATTCAAGGCTACAATGGAGCCTCCTCAAAGTTAATAGAAATATTTTCTCCGAGGAAAGAAAATAGTGATTGAGATCTGGAGGAAATATGTTTTTTTTTTGTAGCATCTACCATCCGACTCCTTAATACATATTTATTGTAGCAGGAGTAAGGTTACTGATTATTTCTCCTGCATTGACATTGTGGTAACTTTTGAACTAAACGGCTGTCATTGAAAGTCTAGTACAATGAAACTGTGGTTCCTTTATCTGCAATGACAGTGTTGTTTGCAGTAAAATTCTTTTTACGGAGTTTTTCCAAGAACTTAAGCACATAAATCTGCCACTATTTTTTAAAATACTTTTTGCACACAAAAGAAATGCATCAAGGACAAATAATGAGATATATGATTTAAACTAAAAGGTCAATCCTCTGCCTAAATTGTTTTTTGGAAAAACAGGGTTAAAAATGAACTTATAATACAGTTTTTGAAAAGTTGAAATATATTAACTACTGAATTTACCTTTATAACTTATGTACATTTAATATAACACAACTGGAAAGGATTATGTTACAATGATTCATTTTTAAAAGCTATTATGAACTCTTTACTGCTCCTAACACCTATAGATATAGTATTAGCTAGATTTACAATGAAAAACCAGTTTCATAGGGAAGCAAGACCATTCAGTAAACAGTTGAACTGAATGGTCTTGCTTTACCTATGTGTCTGTTCCCTATGTGTTCAGTAACAGTTGAACCTCTGAAAAAACTTTAAAAAAATTAGTTCTACATGAAATTTAAATGAAATGCTTATTGTAAAATTTTCAGAACAACCTAAAGTGCATTTAGCGAGAAATTATAGTGGCAATATACAAAGCAAAGTGTCACTTGGCCCAAAGTGGTCACTTGAGATGATTAAAAACAGCGCCAATCAGATAATTCATTCACAGAATTGCCAATTCAATGCGTAATTCATGAAAGCGGCAAATTTTGGCGGCCCTCTTTGTTTGCTTCTGCTATTACTTCTTCCTGAATGCGCTATAGTGCAGGACAAGTTATTTTGTCTGTTAATTTCCCAATCCTAGTGAGTCCAATGGCAGCCACTACTGGTTAGTAGAGTCTCATATCCAAATACAGGTACGCAGTACATAACCTTTTATCTGGGATCCAGAAAAGCGGTCATTTAAAAAAAAATTGGAAAAGCTGCTTCATTTCCCAAAATATCTTTTAAGATGTGTACAATATCCTTTGAATATAGTATATGCTTGTGCATAGTTTAAGAAATTTAGCATGCAAACAAGATTTTAATTTGGTGAGTCAACTTAGCAGAGCAAAATTTTCACTTCCCCCAAACTAAACTAGAAAAAAGAATTCAAAACCCAACGTTTTTTCCATTTCATTCCAAGTGAATACTAAAGAAATGACTAACCACGCAAATGCTTACGAAAGGCCATGTCAGCCTAGTCGTAAACCAGGAGCCTGTATCGGAATAGTATTAGTTTGATAAGCTTTTCTGGGTTGGGGGAGAGGGACTGACTAGCAGTCCTGATCATGATACTTTTTTTTACTCTACGGTCATAAATTAAAGCCTACTACAGGATAAGTTAGACTAAACGAAAAAACAGGAAAAGCGAAATACCGAACTTTCTGCATAGCAGATCGTACAGGATTTAAGAGTTATTTATTTTAATGATACTTTGAAGGCTTCAAGAGTTTCAAAATCATCATTGGACTGATATTAATTTAATGTAAAATCAATAGTCAACAATTATATGGATATTCACTGGATCGGTGCTTTAAGTTTTCCTAACCAAATGATCAGAAACTTCCATACCCAGCAACATTTGTTTCTTGGCTGAAATCCATCTGAGTTTTCGCACCAATGTCAAGAATACTTCAACGATTATCAAACTAATCAGTACATTATTAAAGGAAAAGATGATAGAATTTAAAGACGAAACAAATTTTATTTTCGTCCAGATAAATTATAACAGGGTAGTTCTGTGCACGAAAGATCAGTGCAGTGGAAGATCTTTATCTTTGCTGGAAAGAACAATAGGCAAGAAATGAAGTTTAAAAGTTTTCGATCAGAGGATCGGACCGCTAATCGGTCGTAGTTAGCTTCGCTTATTGATCGGCTGGATTACAGTAACGTGGTGGCTTGGCGACTGGCTATAAACAATAAAGTTGCATGATCATTTGTTTACATTTAAAAACTACTGTTAATGTAATTTATTGTATTTTTGTTTATCCGAAATATTTGAAACTTCAAAGAAATATTTTTCGTTTTTAAAGAATGTTTAGTCATTTTAGTTGAAGGAGTTTTTTACATCAGGAGGGGAGTGGGCGGGGTGAGTGATTTTCGCTTATTCACAGAAATGTTTTTACCTTTATCATTTTTTTAAATGATATCCTTTTGATTGTTTTATTCTTTTTCATATGGAGGATGTTGCAGCGGAATTTCCCATTTGTTCTAGATAGGTAGTTAGTTTTTTGCACTTAATATCTGAGGACGCTTTTTATCCTTTGAGTATGGCTGAAGAAACAAACCATTAAGTACGAGAAAAAAAAAGTTAATAAGACAACTGCTCAGTGGGCATTAGATAAATCAAATTGTAATAAATATACATATTCCGACACCAAGCAGCTTAAAACATTTTCCTTTAACTTATTTTTTTTTAACAAAACGATTGAAACACTTGATAGTTTAGTAAAAAGTACGAAATGACAACGTCAGAACGCACAAATTAGATTATTGAGATTTAACTTTTCAGTTCACAAAGTTTGAACAGAACAACGTCTGTCGGGTCCTCTAGTTAATTTATAATATTTTATCAGTGTTAAAACTTGATTATCTTCCTCGAATGGCGTTTTCATCAGAAATTAAAATTTTTCAAAAAGCTTTGTTCATTTGCTATTATATTTATTTCAATAATGTATAGAAAATACTTCTCCTGGTAGCAACTAATTTTGTTTAGATAAATATATCTCTAAGAGAAATATTACTTCAGAATAAAGATTTTTCTTCCTTAGAACCTGCTCGACTTTGATGAACTTAGATCTATTAACTAGCTTGTTAAGTATTGTGATGATTGTCATATCTTCTATTCCAATGGTCAGAATGCAATTACATGTATTTAGGATAATTGGAGCACTCCCGAGTTCATTTGTATACTTATATCTTGGCCTCTGGATTTTGATGCCAGCATGTTAATCAGTTACTTTAGAAAAATCTTTTTTCCTTTCCTTATTCTATTTTTTACATCAATATAAAGTTTTAAATAAATTTCATAAAAAAAATTTCCAGTTGTAAAAGATTTGCTTCCTTTAAGTTTGTACTTTTTTAATGGTGTTAGTCAATGTTTATGTTTATTATTATTTTATTTTTTTGCTAAACTGGTTAAGTTTCCTTTTATGTTCAACTTATTTAATTCTTAATGCAAGCTGAAAGCAATTATAAATTTAATTTTCCTCAAACACAAGGTTTTTTTTTTGTTGTTGTTGTTGCTATGAAAGTTAGAATTTCAGCAGGAAATATGTACTCCCCATGTTGAACTGTAACTCCAGGATTCAAAGACCAATTCAGCATTTGAGAGTTAAATGGTATGACTGAAAGTAGGAAATGTCGGTTTGGATTTGACACATTAATAGACACAGACAACAGATTTTACTAGATTTTTAATAAAATATTACAATTGTGATTCTCGAAAATTAAGTATAAATTGACAAAATTGTCTTTTAAACACCTCATGAAGGTTACATCACAGCAGTAAAAATGCTTGTCTGTTGAAGTAGTCTTGCAACTTACAAGTTCACATGCACAAATTTTGAAATCACAAAACACGAGCACTTCAACTGGCTTCTGAATTGATTTAAAAAACAGCATTGCACACCTTGTCACAGTCTTGGTTACTTTTGAATGACTAGTAAAACAATACTTCAGACACAATCCCTCCATAAAACACTGATGTCAGTACTCTGGTCTCTTTAATTTGATATCTTGGTTTTCACAGAAGTCCACCGTTAAAGGTATACAGTTGAGATATTTACAGAATGAACACTCATATATAGGATGCACATAAAATAAAATCAGCAAACCAATACAAAGGACAATGACAATTAAGAGACACACCCATATTAATATGACTTTTGTTGCTTTGTCGTAAGTTCCAAATGATACAAAAGGTAACAATGCATATGATAACAAAAAACCAAATGCAAATCCAAATATATGAGCATAGTTATCAACCCATGGTAAAAGGCCAACGAGAAAAAGTACTAGAGCTACACCACCTAATCGAAGGAGAGCCATGCCAGGATGTTTTAGCATCTTCCAACAGTGGATGACTTCCACAAACAGGCAAGCTAGCAGACCAAACTGTGAACCAGCTGGCCCAACCTACAAATATAAAGACAATCGTAAATAACCCAAAAAATAAATGTATGAATAATAGCTTTTAAAAAATGCAGCTAACAGGATTTCATTTTTATTCTTATTTTAAAAAGTTTTAAGACAAAGAAAGATAGGTATGAAAAAATTGCAAGAACAAGAAAAAAAGAAAATCTTGTTTCACTCAAGGACTTAACTAAGATATAAAAAAACAGCACGAATTGCTATTTTTTTTTCTTTCAAAAACTATTTCTAACATTAATTTGCATTGGTTTAATCTCATTTGTTTTTTTCGTCCTGCAACAAGATCACATCAGCAGAATATGCAAATTGCTGGTTGCAGCTCCTGGTTCAACTCCTGGCATTTTGTTTCATTCTCTTGCTTTTCTATTTTCAACTCAAGTCTGGCTTGGTTGTTTTTTCGGCAGCTCAGTCGAGTCTGCCTGATTTTGCCGATAGTTTTGGGCTGTTGCTCTTAACATGTATTTTGCAGCTCTGAATGTTTAAATCGGCGTTTCAGACTGGGAAGATTTATTTCATACTGCCTGTTAGCTATGAGCTACTCATTTTGTAAAGAGCTTATTTTCTATTTTTCATTCTACATTTCATTGCAAATATCATAGCCAAAATAAATAGGTTATTTTTTAGCTTTGGCTCTTCCTGATCTTCATGAAATAAAAATAAGATGATTATTACGTTTTTAGGTTGTACTTCTACGGAATATTATTAAACCCAGCACTAATAAAGCTCACTGTTAAACATAAAAAAAGTTTAAGACAAAGAAAGATAGGTGTGAAAGAATTTAATCTCCTAAAGAAAAAAACTGCATATTTAGTGGGTATGTATTTAACACAATATTAAAAAATAGCTTAAAAAACAAAATACTGTTTCAATCAAGGATTTAATTGAGAATAAAAAATGTTTAAAAAACTCGTAAAAATACAATCCTTAGCATATTTTTCATTATTTTCAATAAAACAAAATTTCTTATCAGGAAAATGTTGATACCGACAGTGGCTAATTTACCTAATGCCATTAAGGATTTTAAAAATTATACCATATAATTTAAAGGTAAAGTAATCAAAATACAGTCCCTAATGAGACAGGTAAATAAAACAAGGCATTCATTTAAAGCACTAATAAGCTACATTGGTAAAAAGGTCGATAGCAAAAGTATACTGAGTGCTGATCAAACATTGTCTTGAAACATTAGGTTTGTTATAAATATGAACATTTAAAGGCTCCTATATTGAAGTGTTATTGTATTGACAATTTTCACTATGATAGTCGAAAATTTAGGTGCTAAGAACACATTTTGAAACATGCAGGATTTTCATTTTTTCCTTCATTTCAGGTAGTCTAGTAGAAGGTTTTAAACAATTTTCATTTTTCTAACATGAAATTGAA
This sequence comes from Uloborus diversus, assembly GCF_026930045.1. Taxonomy (NCBI): domain Eukaryota; kingdom Metazoa; phylum Arthropoda; class Arachnida; order Araneae; family Uloboridae; genus Uloborus; species Uloborus diversus. The sequence goes on along the minus strand of NC_072731.1, from coordinate 230,759,042 downwards.
ATTAAATGACTACCAACAGTAAATCAAAAAGATTTTTAAATAATAAGTTATTTTATTTCTTGTAGAGTGAAAAATTCCACATATATTCTTTGATAACATTTTTTGAAATATGTTAAAAATTCAAAAAGTGGGCTTCAATCAAATATTACATACCTCAGCTCTGTATGGCACAAAAATCGCACTTGCAAGGTTTCCTCCAACTCCAGACATAATATAAATGATGCTAATTCTCAATGCTCCTACCAATTTTTCTAAGTCAGTCATAATTAAATATTGAATTATCACAGTTATTAGCAGGTGTAGGATGCTGTTGATAAAATAAAAAATGAAATTAAAATGGACCAAACTTCACAGCCAAATAAAACACTTATTACACAACAGGTAAGCTACAGAAATGAAAGAAGTTTCCATTATTATTATTTTTTTAAACTGTGCTGAAAACACATTTTTGTAATAACATTTTAATGAAGACTTTTTGTAATGAATATAACTTTTAACAGATTTAAAATTATGGAAATCATAATTTTAAATGCAAAAAATTATCATTTTTCATATTGAATAGGATAATATTATTCACACAAAAGGACCAATTTCTTGGCCATGTTACCATATTGATAAACACAGCTATTTTTAGGCAATGCACTTTAGGTGGCTTTTAAGGTGCATTTTTAGGTGTTCAAAAGTACAACATACTTCGGCCACAAATATCGAGGGAAGTTTTCAAGGCATTTTAATGACTATTCTAAAATTGAGCTGATTTTTTATATTTTAATATGGTAGTTTTCAAATGTTATTTACTTTAATCTAATTTGCACTTTTGTCCCAAAAATTATGTAAAAGTTTTTAAATACAAAGTAATTAAAAATAATGCACTTCAATCTCCAAAAAGGGCATTAATTTTGCAGTAATACTAAGCTTAATTTTGGTAGTTTTCTTATCGAGATAAATTGTATTGTATATTAACAATTTTTCTTGAAAAGGAAAAATCTTAACACTATAACAATGGTTTTTAAAAATAAAACAAAAGTTTAGATGCTCAAGTAGCGGTTTTGCCAGATTATATATTGACAAAGTTGGCAATTTTTGATACTTGCATCTGAATTTGAAGTTCAACTGACTAAGTAAAATGACATGGGCAATCAAGGTCATTAGAAATTGCATTGTTCATGATGTAGACTAGGTAGAAAAAGGATAAGTATTTTCTTTCATGCATCAAATTCTGCTGTTGGGGAAAACAGGAAACAGTTTTTCAGAAAAAATAATACAGTAACCCCTCGCTATATTGCGCTTGTTTGAGGACAAGAAAAAATATGACATGTCCAAAACCCCAATGTAGGAGATCATAAGAAGCACCTCATCATTTACCAAAACGCTTAATTTTGTGTATACCTACAAAAAGATTTGTTTGTTATGATATTAGGAAGACTTAACACACAGTAACACAAACATAAGTTTACAATTTTTTTTAAAGAGGAAAATAAATTTAAAGTATTTCTATTGTCATTTGATTAAATAAGAATCTAAGTTGCAACTTAAACTACAGCAAATTTAGATGAATTAAAAACACCAGTTTTGTTCAATTAATTAAAAAAAAAAATTCTGATTTTTGCAAGGCAATGGAAAAGTGCGATATATCAGAATGAGCAATGTAACGAAGAGTTACTGTATTTCTATTCTGAGCTGACAAAATGATTAAAACTCATTGATGAAAATTTTATATTCTACCAGTAGCCAAACTCTTACATCATCAGTAACTGCAAGGTGAATACAAAAA